>NW_026613507.1:42500-232500 GCF_026213295.1 Gadus chalcogrammus | reverse complement strand
TTTATTTTCCTTCTTTTTTTTTTTAAATGTGTTTTTGATAGACTATACATTATTTTAATATGTGGGTGTTGTGTGTGTGTGTTTTTTTTTATATTCATATTCTAATGGTATATTTTTGATACGCTATGCAGCACAGGTCAATGATGAACATGTGGAAGGTGGGGGTGTGGCTATGGAGACTGCTGATTTAAAGGCTGTACACCCGGACCCCACTGGCTTCACGAGTATGCCGTCTATCTGACCGGATTGAATCTGACCTTCCTACACACCGGCGAGGACAGTGAGCTGGAGGTGGACACAGCTATGAGAGATGACGGATGGCCTGTATCAACACAGATCCGTTTAAACCCTCCATCGCTGGCTGTTCTGCGATTTACCACGGGGCTCTGTGTGGTAGCCATCATCAGCCATCAGAAGCAAGCGGTCTGCTGGGGATGCCAGTGTGATTGTCCAAGTCAACGACGCCATTCATGCCTGCAGGGAGCGTCACGTCATCACTACGAATCCCACTACCAGGACATTGTGTTATCCTGGACAGACACCCCTTCCTGTTACTTTTTAGAAACTGTTTTAAAGAAGACTACAGGGTTGACTGTGTCCCCCGGAAAAATTCTATGGCGTGGTCGAATCTTTTCTATGTGATTTAATAGGCAATACCTATGATACCGAAAAACTGGATACACTGTCTGCCGTAGAAGTGTCCGATGAACATCTGCTTCTGATACATGAAGCCATACAAATGTGGCGTCCTACATTGTCATTTGGCAAACCAAAGCCTGGTGGTGGTGGGTGGCGTTTATAATGGGGGTGTTGTTTTCTTATGCCTATGATGCGGATAGCAAGATTGTATCAGATAGGACTATCCGTTTTGATGTATGCTGACATAGAAAATGATACGTATGCCCAACATAATGCTTATATCAAATGTACGTATAAGGGTTGGAATGATCTGGTCATGAAATTCTTGTATGATAACCTACTGATCAAATGTTAGCTGAAGTATTTACCCATTTCCCCGATGGTGACTGTTTTACCGTCGGCCATGTCATGTGTATATGTGCTTTTGTATCGGATGTCTTGAAGCTCAATAATGCCTCAAACGCCGAGGTATTAGAACTGCTAGAATGAGGGCTTGTAAAATGGTTGCAGAAAATAAAACTTCATGTAAGCGTTATCTTAGATTGTTTTGAGCGGACAGACATTTTAAATAAAAGGATGGATAACTTCTGAGCAGTGTTTCAGTATTCGTTTTTGTCGCAGACTACGACATGGATAAACGGCGTGCATAAGACTTATTATGATCCCTCCGGACCAGGGGGGTTACGGCGGCATCAATAAACTAAGAACGGCCCTTGAGCATAGTGAGGGGCAGTACCTCCACTAAAATATATCAAGAAATGGCTGCTGAAGCAGGATCCTACACCCCTGCATGTACCTGCACCGATACATTTCCGCAGAAATAGAGTATTGGTTAGTGGAATAGATAGACAGTTCCAGGCTGATTTAGTGGATTGGCAGAGTATGCATCCGAAAATGATGGTGTGCATTTTCTGTTGACGTGTATCGATGTATTCTCAAAACATGCATGGTTCGTCCTTACCATCCAAGAGGGCTATCGACGTCGCTAAAGCTTTTGATGATATCTCGGTGAAGGGCGTACCCCCGATAAACTGCAGACCGACGCCGGCAAAGAATTTATAACAAGATCTTTCAGCGTTTGATGGAGCGTACAACGTCAAACATTCTCTACATCTAACGACCAAGGCCAGTATAGTGGAACAGCTTCAACAGGACTCTGAAAACCCGCATGTGGGAGATATTAACAGCTGCCAACTCCAACGATATGTGGATAAGCTACAGGACATGGTCCATGCTTATAACCATTCATATCATAGATCGATAAAAATGACCCCGGTCAACGTTGATAAAGATAATGAGAAAACAGTGTTTAATACGCTATACAAAACCACTCAAGAGCCGATGGTGGTGTTTAGATACGATGTTGGTGACACGGTTAGAATTTCAAAAGTCAGAGCTACATTTCGAAAGGGCTATGAGCAGACATTTACGGATGAATATTTTGTAATATCGCAGCGCATAGCAAGGTGTCCTCCAGTCTATAAGCTGCAAGACTATGCAGGTGCCCCTGTCCATGGAACATTTTATGAGAAAGAGCTACAAAAAGTTATAGTGTCTAAAAACAAGGTGTATAAAATAGAAAAGATTATAGATAGAAAAAGGGAGGGGTCTAAGAATCTGGTATATGTCAAATGGTGGGCTGGCCGGAGGCATTCAATTCATGGATAGCTGAAAAGACACTAGTCGATGCATAAAGAGACATACAAGAGACATACATTCCATTATAACCAGAGTGTACGATGGATAAGGAGGTGTCTGGAGGGTTCTATGTGACTCTAGCGAGTAATGCATCGGCAGGGATCTACCCACAAAATAAGATATGGAATTTTAGAACTAAATTAGCAAAATCTATACACACCAAGCACCCTATGAAGTAGGCCTAATTGAAGCGCAGTACCCATGCAGCTGGCATAGTTTTCCTGCCGAGGACGCTACGATGACCATTCACGATGGTAAAACGGGTCATAGGACATCATGTCTATTAGTTGGCGGGCTTTATGAGAGTATCGGATCGTTATTACTACAAATCAACAAGACCTGGGCCAAATATGATCCTAGCGGTAGAGTTATACTACATCATGAAGGTATTAGAAACCGCGTTTATGTAGAAGGAGACGCTCACCTATCTATCGTCTTTAGAGGAAAACTGGCCGCTATGCTGGGCTTCGACGCAGGGGTCAAACTATCAGCCCATAAATCGTATCCAGCATACGCGCCCCATCCCACCGATATTCACGGCGGGTGTTACAACATGTTCATATATAGCGACATCGTTGACCATCAGCTGGTCGGAGATAGTTATGTCCCCCTGCTAAGGAGTATTAATATAACCGACACCAGCAGGAGACACTGCATTCACATGTTCGACAAGCCGCATTACGTACACGTAGCCGAGACCCTCTTGGAGATATTGAAATCGATCTAAAGTCTGACCAGAATACAAATATAAAATTCACATACGGCAAAGTGATACTCAAGCTGCATTTTAGACCTGTAAAACAGTAGAATCCGTAGTACCGTCTATAGGGATGAGGGGGTATAGACCACCTTACGACGAGAACAAATATGTTCAGTATTATTTAAACCAAGCAGGGAGTGGGCTACCAGGCTATGAGGGTAGCAGCACACAATATGGAGCTGGCATCGGAGGGATGTTTCCGTAGCCTCTTTAGAATGGCTATTCCGTTATTTAGACCGGGGGGTTAGCATAGCAAAGCCTCATCTGAAGACTGCTGCTAAACATATTATAGGCCGACGTTATGACCAACATAGCCCATGCTGCATCTACGCCCAAACAGCAAGGGGGGCAGGCATGAGGGTATATGCCCGAAGAGCACAAAGTATCCTCCTATAGGATGTGGGCGTACCCGTGCACCGGCACGACGTCGTAAACAGAATAAAAGATTGGCTTCATCAAAAGAGATCCACACTAAAAGGAGGCAGGAAGGCGGCATCCCGTCGTTTTAGAGGGGCAGCTAGCGTATATATTCATCTAGTATAGCAGGAGGGTTGAATAACAATGGCGTTGCTACATAACTTGTCAGACGAATGCATTAAGAGCGAGCTGGATACTCTCTCCCTGCCGAGGACGCAGACATCGATAGAAAAAAGTACATATATTGAAATACCCCCGCTATCGCGCTACAGATGGTGGACCCATAGAGTTCTTTGTATCGGCCAGTAGCGAAGACTATATAGATCTCAACAACACGTATCTACATCTGAGGATCAAGATTACTAATCCTGATGGAAAGACTGGCTCCGGCGGCACCCGTGGGACTAGATTAACTATCCGGATGCACGTATTCTCCCAAGTAGATATTACTCTGGGTGATAGGCTTATCACCCAGTCGTCAAACAACCTATCCATACAGAGGCATAATAGAATGCCTGCTAAACTATGGAAACGAACATTAGCACCACCCAATTGCTGTGGTCTATTCCATAAAGAACAAACTGGACATATGGACGAGATTCTTCTGGAGGTCTCAATCTAGGCTTAACGACTAGAGTGAATATACAGGGCGAAGATCGTATAGTGGAGCTGATATCCCCTATACACGTCGATATGTTTTTCAGGAGAAACTGTTGATTAACGGAGTTGATCTCCGCATGAGATTCATTAGAGCAAAAAATGATTTCTGGTCTCATGTCCGATGGGGCTGTGGAATACCGGGGTCTCTATAGCGTCTGCAAATGTTTTCATTAAAAAGGTATCGTAGCACCAGGTGTCAAGCTGGCACAGGCCCGTGCGCTAAACCAAGCTAACGTTAAATACCCTGTTGATAGGGGTATGTCCTAAAGAATGTATCCATCGCTGCGGGCAGCCGTATATGCACACAGGATAATCTATTCTAGGCCCAATACCCAAGATGGTATTATAGGTTTGTGAATAAGAAGCATTCACAGGGAGCTATGCCAGGAATCCTTTCCGATTTCCAGCATTTCGGCATTGAGTTCTTAGCCCTATATTGCGACGGTCAGGCATATCCCTCTAACCCTTTCAGCCTGACTTTAGAAACGGTCTCTATACACGCGAATATTTCCAGCTCATTCAGGCTACAGGTCGACAGCTCAAAGATAGAGAAATAGCCATTATCATAAGGAATTCGGGGGAGGGTATGCATTATTTTGTTTCAACCTTGGAGGCCGATGAGGCTGTGGACAACATGTATCGCTAGTCAGAACAGGGAATGTGAGGCTAGAAGCACGGTTCAGAGCAGCATTGGCTACAACGGTCAATTTGATATGCTATGAGTGTATGATTCTGTTATAGAAATATCAAAGACGACAGGTGCTGTTGGACTATTACTGAAAAGCCGGTGCGATATGAATACTATAGAGCTAACAGCCGTGTGTCCAGAAATGGCACACAAGGCATATTTTCTCGGCGCGCTACCGTGTAATCACCTACCCCGGGAAATTCATCAGATGGCCTGCTTGATGGTGGTCAACACCGGAACCTTCACATATGGCCGGTGCGCATTGGCTAGCCATCTATATTACTGATGAGAGAAAGGGTTACTTTTTCGACTCCTACGGCAATCCGCCCTCATACTCTGAGTTTCCTGAGACCATACAGCGTTTCTTGATCAGCACTGTATAGATGTTGAACATTCTACACAACAGGTCCAGGATCCGTCAAGTACAGCATGTTGGAATCATTGTGTTTTTTCTTGTTTAATAATGCAAAAAGGGGTATCCTATCAAAAGTTTTTGAAAATGTATGGGGATAATTTACCCCGTATGATGAAAAGGTTTATGACTTTGTTAAGCGTGTACAACCTAATGTCTGTATGAGCATGATATGAGTGTGTTGCAGTCATGTGTATGTGGATGTAACATGTAGCATGTGCCTGTTGTTGTTGGTTATGATTGTTTTTCTGTATTGATAATAAAAGTACAATAATTTGATTACATTTTAGTAGTACTGTCTTCTTTTATTTTTACGGATAAAACATACATTTAGATACATAATTTAAAATGGCAACCACTCGGTCACATGCATTCCAGGGGGAGTAATAGATGACAAGGCTGCTTGCGTTTCCTCTTTTATCGGATGAGGCCAGGGGTGGAGGCCATCGCATTGGAGTCCTAGTGCCGGGGCTATGCTTATACATGTCTACAGTTTGTCTGAGTGTTTTATTAGGGATAGCCGATAGGGGGATATTATTACTGGCTAAAGATTTCAGAAATACATTCCAACCCTGTGGTCTGACAGATTCGACAACATGGTAAGGGGCGGTAACATTCTTTAACAAATCAAACATATGGGACCCCTTAATAGTTTCGCCATGTAATATGATCTCCCCCTTGTCCGACCATGAAACATTTTTAGATTCTTTAAAGAGTCCAGGATATGTCGGGTATTGCTCTTGCTTCTGACGGTATATGTTTCATTATATCCTTATAGATATGATCGCCGGTGCCGTCATCGTCATCAATACTATTTTGTGCCACCTAGGCGTATGAACAGGGTCCCCCTCAGCAAGCGGACAGAGTTAATTTCTCCATGCTCGCGCTGCCCTTGCTTTACCATGGATAGATAACGCTGAAGGACAGCGCCGTACCTGGCCGCTTTTTTCATATAGGCTGTATCGGGAGTGTTCAACACCATCGTAATGGCTTTATCCAGCTCATTTTCAGCAGTCTGTCTAACAGAATCCCTGGGCGGGGTATGTTTTAAGGCATCGAGTTGATGTTGAGGGAACTAGATACATCTTGTGCGTATGATCATTATAATCAACCTCCTCTTGAGAACAGGCTTGTAAACAGCGGTATGGCCACAGACAGCAGGGGTAGTAGAAATCCACCAGTCTGATTGATTAGTCTTTTCTTTCTAGATATTAGTACATTTTTATTGGCGAGTATTCTGAGGTCCTTCTTTCGTCTACGCAATTTCGTATGCTGGCGTGGAGTCAGAGGTATTTTGCCTTGTAAAATGTTCAAGGCTATTTCACACAGAGAGTTGATAAAGTCGGTGTTGGCTGTCCTGAGGATAACTTGACGTTGGGCCGGAGGCGCGCTATATAGTTGCTTAAGACGCTCGCGATTTCTACTTATACGTGAGGACATGGTCTTTTGGGCTAATCACTTGGCTCTCTGAGTGTATACAACATGCCGGTCTGACAATATATCTGTTCTAAGTTCATGTTGTCTGGGGTCATGGCTTTAAAGTCTACAAGTAGATAGCCGTAAGGCATGTCGGTAGCATCGTTAAAGGCTTCTAGAAAATATTTGTCTTGCATGGAACATCTGTTTGGCTATCAACATAATCTGATATTTGTCACGGGGGTTCTTAAACAAAACCATGTAATTGGTATTTAGACTAATTGTACGGCTGGTTTTACCCTGCATAAATAAATTCTGGACCAGATACATACAACTGAGATTACGATGGTGTACATATTTGGTAAAAACGTACTGAACCTCTATATTATGCATGCATCGTTCATCAAGTCGTCAATAATGAGCAGATTTCTAGTATGGACTGGTAAGATTGCATCATCACATAGAGATTTGGGGATCCCTTCTATAAAGTGAATGTTCCTTATTTTAAGTAAATCATCATATATGGGCTGCCAGCATGAATAAAACATATACTATATTCTCAATCTTTTCTGAGAATAACCGATCCATATTTTCAATGACTGTTTTGACAAAGTAGGTTTTGCCGCTGTTTGAAGGTCCCGATACTACCATGCTGAACGGGTGTTGAAGTCTAGGGTCGAACGTTGTGTGTACAGCAGCCATCTCTGCGGTCTGTGTGCATCCCCTCTGATGGACGGAAGTATTGTGACCATAGAACCGTGAAACATTTGACAGTTAACATTCTTATTAACACCAACATGATTATTAGCACAGTCATTCATCATTAATACATGATGCATAAAAAAAAATGATTAAAATAAAAAAGATGAAAGAAGAGAACATGGATCATTTGAAAACAATAAAAAAACAAAATAGTTAATAACATGAACATGAAACAATTCTTAACACAATATGCATATCCCCATCAGAAATATAGAATGAATAAAAACATGGATCATTTGAAAACGATATGTAAAAAGAAGAAGAAGAAAAAACATGGATCATGTGAAAAAGAGAAAAAACAATAAACAAAATGGTTAATACCCGTAAGGAAGCGTGGTGTAGTCGGGGAAGACCCTGCGCTTGTTGTAAACCACCCTAAGCCGTTTTAACTACAGTAGCGTTTTTAAGCAGAAACCTAGTCTTATCTCGCTGGATGGTATCTACAGTGGTGGTGATGTCGAGGGTTTGAGGCCGATGGCCGACAAAATCATCCAATAGACATTTCAGGGTCTGCTGGGTGACCACTTTAGCATTTGCTGCATTTAAAGTCACCCCTTTGCATTTGACGACCAGACTTGTGGTGACGGGTGTGGTATGCATAGCTTTTAGGACCTGTTGAGACATATTCGCTAATGTAATCCTCCTGTTCGGTACCATACAGATCACCATCATTTATCTCATCGGTCAAGTCGCCCAGATAAGGGCCTAAAGGGGGTACCCAATCACCCTCCTTAGAAACAAAATGATGCTGTCTGTGTCGCAGTAGAGGACACGTTCCTGTAGTTTGTCTAGAAGATCGTATAGCATGAGCCTGGCATGGGCGGTTAGTCACAGCCCCCACAATCACGTTGACATCCCGCGCCCTCGCGAGACGTGCATCTACATGTTTCCATTGTACAAGGGCTACTTCATCAGAGATAAAGCAGAAGTGACTATGTGATAGCTATCGCTAAACATGAGCTGAGTGAACCTTTCAGGGTCAGAAATTAGCTCACAAGTGGGTAGGTCTGGGCGTAGTGAAAAGCGACCCCACAGACTGTTTAGAATCAACTTGTTGCAGTTACGCATGGCCTTGTTCACACACATGTTGTTGTGATCCAACTGTATACCCTCCTTTGCCAGATAGTTTTGCACATACTCTCGCTGTTTCTCCACAGTGTCCACTGTGCTGGGGTATCCTGAAGCCTCCTGTTTACGCTTGAGAAACGTTTTGACATACCCTTTAAACAGAGTCTCTGACCGTTGGGGTAGTGCCACACCTCATGCATTTGGATTAACTCGTAACCCATTTCGACCGCTTTTTGTAGTTCAAAGTCACCCAGGTGCCTGTCAGAGCCCGTTCATCGTTGCTGTGATGACACGCGTCTGTCTGATTGAGCTCAGTGGCACATGTACCACAGAGGGGGAACATCAGCTTCCATGACACCTGTAGGGGAGCACAGGATGGTAAGACCTCTGGGGGCAACACGGTGCATTTGATGATGCCGAAATACCCATCCAAAGGACCAAAATTCCTGAAAATGATCTGGGGGTGCTCTACAGGATAAGGACAGCGAGCCTGTACTGTGGGGTAGAGAGAGGTAAAGTCATAGTAGCGTATTTTCTCACCGGCTCGGCCTTGTGATACATTTTGATGGCGTTGGTGCGACCCCCATAGAGAGAGTCGCGAGGATCAATCCTAGGTTGTATCTTCAGAGTAGCCATGAATGCCTGCACTGCAGCATTGGTCTTTTTCAGACGGTGCCACTCACACTCCCACATGACCACGACTCTTAAACCATGATCTCTTTTGAGAGCCTTGACTTTGAGGTGAAACTGCACCCACAATTCGCCATAGGTCTTCCTGAGGACAGGGTTCTGGTGGCCAGCGTTGTAGCACTGTTCACACCCATGATAAAGCATCCTGCAAATTCATAGGCTGTGTTTATAGACGGTGCATGTCCGTCTAGGAAGAATGGTCCATATTTAAGGCCTCTCCATGGTTGAGAGCATGCCGAATCTCCATGTTATTGGAGTGGGATAGATATTCAAGCCACTGGATGGATGCGCATGAGAACGACTTTTGCTTTTTCTGATAGACACCCTCATAGGTCAGTGCCAGGACGTTTTTCTTCAAGAACGACTTTTTGAAGGTGGCCATGCACGCCGAAGCCAGAGTGGCATAGGACAAGGGGTCTATAGAGGCACACTCTATGAAATTTTCCCTGTAGATCCTACACGCAGTGTATAGGATCCTCACGTCGTTGACACAGTAGAGACGCAGCTGTTTCTGAAAGTCAAATTTTTTGTGTCGTACAGATCGGTACCAAATAGCGAAATCTGTCTTTTGATCGCTAGTCATGGAATCATATCCATAATATGAGATCTCAGGGTAGGCGCCGACATAAGACTCGTTGGCCCGTGTGTTGAATTTATGCGGAAAATTACCTTTTGCCATATCGTCAAAATCCAACGCCGCCGGGGCATTAGCCAAACGCATGGGCAAGAAGCTAAATGAGTCGACCCATCTCTGATGGTATGCGTCATCACGCATCAAAATGACTCTGCTACCCTTCATGACTAAAGAGGGTTTAATACCCTGCTTGGTCATGTAATCCAGGACGATATAGTTATCAAAGCCCGACGCGTTGTGTGCAACAAATGTATGCAACGAATACGCCCCTCTTCTGTAGCGTTTCACAAACTCGCTTACACAACCTAGACCTGTAGCATACCATTCTATGCCTTCAGACGTTGTAGCTGCCACACAGTTTGCTTCGTGACGACCGTCATGCATGCGCGTTTCGAAATCATAGTATATGTATTTATTAGGCGGAGCGTCGTCATCAGAGTCATCCGATGGACCCCGGCGAACACCCCTGCGTTTCTTTTTCTTTTTCTTTTTGTATGGCTGGATATAGCAATCATGTATTCCATCATCGGGCCTCGGCTCCCCACAGTTACGACACTTTGCCTCGCTGCATACGTGACCATTATCGTCACCCTCCTCCTCATCCTCTTCCTCCTCATCCGCCTCATCCCCCTCCCTCACCCCCTTCTTCTTCTTCTTCTTCTTCTCCGATATGATATACTGTCTACAGCAACGATCGCAGTATTTGAGCTTTTCACAAGGTATCATGTTGTGTTTGGCCGAATGCCTCTTGTGTGTGTTGTAGCAGACCTGCGAGCGGCATATACGTCTACAGTCCTTGCACTTTATCGTGCGACCTGATAGTCTATCGCACACTGTCAGACACACATTGCAATGGATTGGGCATTTGTGTAATAGAATTCCCTCATGGGCCTTGTAGCAATATTCACACACATACCCCGTACCAAAGAATGCCGTTCTGTTCTCTATGCAATGATAGTGACTATCATGGAGGTATAGCCATACTGTTTTTGGATGTTGCCCCGTATGTGTCTGGAACATCTCCAGCTTCCTGAATGCATCATTATGATGAAATATCAGGATTTTAACATCTAGATGTCTCTCAAATTTGGAAACATCCGAGAAACCCACAGGGTGATCTGGGGCAAACCCCAGATCACTGTGTAATTTGCGAGCCGCCTCCAAATGAGTCTCTTTGGCCGCTGTGTCGCCCCCGGTTACCCCCTCATGCAGAAAATGTGTCATGCATAGTGAGAAGCACAAATTGTCGTGAGTATTACTCGGTGTGTAGAGACTTAGCTTCTTCTTGTGTATGATTTCATCATAGGGAATGTTTTTTAACTTCAAACGCCCCCCACCCCGTTTGTTGTGGACGCCTGTGACCACCAACTCTAGCACATCATCCGTCAGACCTGTGTCATTGCTCTGTATGACTTGGCTAATATGCTCCATAAACAAATCCGCATTGTAATCGTCACCCGTTACGAGCACCGCCTGTACATCAGAGGCCAATGAAGGGCCTCTCAGCACCACGTTTAAGACACTACCATCGGCTGCACTTTGCGAGCAGCTTGTTACGACATCCGACAGCCTCTCCCTGATCAAATCAGGGACCTCCTGTAAATTTGCAAGGGATATACTTCTCAGATCAATGGTCTGTCTAACCTCAAAGCCGTTAAACCGGGGAAATAATCTGGTATGCAACTCGTCATTATCTTCCCCCGTTACAGCAGGCATCTGTGTACCTTCATAAGCAGCCCCATCCCCCCCACCGCTACCGTCACCGCTGTCATCATCGTCAACAACAACATCGCCATCATCGCCATCATCGCCACCACCATCACCACCACCCCCCACGTCACCATCACCACCACCACCACCACCACCACCGACCTGTATATTCGACTCTATAGGGACCCCTGCCACAGCCGGGGGGTCCTGAAAACCCTCGCCAATCCCTTCATCACGATGCGACCCACGCGATACATCGATCTGTGTGGATATGTATAGACTCTCTTGTGCACTATCCAACCACCCCCCGACAGCGTTAAGTACATCTCGTGTGTTTGCCCCCGCATACAACACACCCCTCGACTCTATAGGGACCCCTGCCGCAGCCGGGGGGTCCTGAAAACCCTCGCCAATCCCTTCATCACGTTGCGACCCATGCGATACATCGATCTGTGTGGATATGTATAGACTCTCTTGTGCACTATCCAACCACCCCCCGACAGCGTTAAGAACATCTCGCGTGTTTGCCCCCGCATACAACACACCCCTTGTGTCTAAATCTCCTGGCGCCTCTAGCCCCACCACGTCATCTAGACATGGTTCGTTCGAAACATTTATCTGGACTGTCTGATATAGAGCATTAGCCGTACTACGCCCCCCTGCATCAGCTGCAATTAACACCTGTCTAGTATGTCCTACGGCCGTATCGCCGGATGCATCATACCTCATTGCCATCTCTTCAAGTTCTAAATCCATAATGCTACCCCCACTATCAGATCTACGCCGTCTCTTGGGATTACCATCTATAGATTTGAATTTCCTTTTTCTAGGACTAGTGGCGTTATGCATAGTGTACGGCTATAGTTTTTTTTTTAATGCCGATAGATATAAAATAAATAAAATAAAATAAAATATATATATATAAAAATTATATAGAAAAAAAAACGTTAATTAGTCAGGTATTAAAAGAAAAAAAAGTTTTATTACATGCAGTTTAAAACAAAAAAATACCCTCTCCACAAGATAAAAGAAAAAACAAAAAAAACAAAAACACAAATCAAATATTAGCATTCACCGTAAGCTTTGCTAGTGTGTCATTCATCACACCCAGTTCGGTACACATTGCCCGATTGGAATTGACGTTAGCATCGCTAGCAGTTTCCATTAACCATAATTTTCGACGGGTTTTAGAAGCTCTTAACAGCGCTTCTGAGCTAATTCTCGCTATGTCCCGCGTGTTGCCACGCACAGCTGCCTCGACCGCCGAATGCTTACGTTGAAGGACCACAATTGCACGTCCATTACTGGTCTCAGCGTTTGGGACTACATCAGTCATACGATCACGCGCATATTCTTCCCTGATAGCGATAAAGGACTGCTTCGTCTGTTCTTCGAGAGCCTGATATCTATCGTCACCACGTTTACTCTGACGATCAATGGTTAAGGAGTTTACAGTCACCGTTGCAGCTAACACGGCTAATTTATCATTAAATTCTTTACGCAATTTAGAATCTCGCACCGCTGCAAGGTATTCAGCACTAGCAATTGCGGGACCGGCTGGTAGCTGCGACCCCGCTACCTCATGAGCGATGGGACTCACGGCACTAGCAATTGCGGGACCGGCTGGTAGCTGCGACCCCGCTACCTCATGAGCGATGGGACTCACGATACACGGAGGGTTGTGGATAGGGTCTTGGATGGTGTGTAGGGATCCAGATGCAGGATCTGCAGACTGGTGGTGTTGTACAGGCTCTGCACTGGTGGTAGCCTCTACGGATGTAGCTGGTGCGTCGACCCACAGAGATGGTGTGAAGTCGATATGTTCCAGCAGCGATGAATCCCAGGCCGGGCCCAGGACGTCGTCAAGACCAGCCCAATCATTCAGCCCTGTTAGTGACGCACACTGGGGATCTCCATGGGCTAATTTGTAATAGAAAAAAGAAAAGAAATCAGTATCATTCCCATCACACTCTATAGAATATACACATGCTTTTTTTCATTTAATTTCCTACCGTGTTGTATAGTCCCATCCGGTTGCACTGTGACGGTCTCTGTAGGCGACGCCGACACATGCACATCCACTTCCCCAATCACTTGGTGGTTGGTATCAGCCCTTACATCACCATGTTGCCCAATTTGTGGCTTTATAACGGCCTGAATAACCCGATTATAATTCTCCGGAGCTAGACCGCCGTGGGTGGTGTCCTTGCGGGGCTTTTTATAAGGAATTTGTAGTTGTTCTATGGTCTGCGGTGAGCAGGGTATAGCCCCGCCTATTCCCGCAGCCCTTTTCAAATTCTTCTTGGATAGCCGACTTGGAGTTGGTCCGGGGGTTCGCTGATTGACTTTTGCAACGATAGGTACTAAACGTGGATCAACAACAAAATACAAAAAGTATTCAGGGGTTAGTTTTGTTTGTTTCAGATGTTAAATTAATAGATATTTTATTTTGGTAATACGCCTATAGATATACTAATGGCGGATGTATTAACAACTTACCAAAACTACCGCTTGTCAGTGCATTAGTCTGATCGGCTAGAATCGGTCTTTCAATGTTGAGCCGAATATCCTGCAGCCCTGTTACACATTGGGAAAAACACAAATTTAATAGTTGTTCTACATGAATATACCATAGTAACTAATAATAATAATGCTAGAGAGAGTGTTATGGATCTATATATAACGCACTACTATAAAAACAAACAAACATACTTCCACGTGGACCCTGCGGCTGGTTCACGCTCTCACCGCCGGGACCGCAAATCGCTGTGAAGTAATCGCTGCTTCGGTCAGATATAAACAGCTGATCCACATAGACATAGACATAATATAATCATGATACACTCATATGAATACTTACAGTCAGTCGGCATAGTACTGCAGGACGGTTCGTTGTTGTAGTTGTTTTTTTCTTCCGGCTGCTACGACGCGTTTTACTAGCTTAGAATAGCACGTCTAACGTCTGGGGTCATAGGCCGATCTCTCCCGTGTCAATGGGACCCACATATTTATGCCTAATAAACGCCCATCTGTATCATTCGCACCTAGCCCCCCGACGTCATAGACTCCCTGCCAATAGGCTCTGATCACACACATACTTCGGTACCGCGGACCTACGCCCACTCGTCCGACCTTATACCTAAAAATAAAGTTAATCCAAATACGGCTGAAAAATTACTAAACTATCTTAATAGTATCATGATATCACCTAATATATTGCCAATGTGAACCAAAGTCGGTTTCGTAATATAATGGGATAGAATATAAAAAGCACATTATTACGTCTCACTCACACACACACACACACACACACACACACACACACACACACACACACACACACACACACACACACACACACACACACACACACACACACACACACACACACCCCCACCCACACACACACACACACACACACACACACACACACACACACACACACACACACACACCCCCACCCACCCACCCACACACACACACACATACACACACACACACACACACACACACACACACACACACATCAAATCACTCTACATACATCAAACAGCTCTTGTTTTCCAGTACCAACGACTCTCCCCGTAATCAGCATGGGGGATGTGTTGTCGTCAAGCATGTGTAACAAACGCAGCTTTTGCATTTCCTCCAGACATTAAGGCCACTAAATATACATCCCCTCATTGTTCAAAGGCATTGAATTACACTTTTATCCTACACTACTTACAAACACATCTGTTATAAGAATTGTATCATATAATGCTACTGCTGTCCACATATTGTTAATAGAATCATAGCCCATGAAACATCTGTTGACACACTCTCACACACCCACACACACACACACACACACACACACACACACACACACACACACACACACACACACACAGACACACACACACACACACACACACACACACACACACACACACACACACACAGACACACACACACACACACACACACACACACACACACAGACACACACACACACACACACACACATACACACACACACTCACCCACACATCAAATCACTCTACATACATCAAACAGCCTGTGTCTTCCAGTGCCAACGACTCTGCATCCCTTCCACCATCAAGGGCCTCACGCCGCAGTCCACCTAGACGACCGGCTGTCCTTCCAACGCCCGGTGATCTTCCTTTTAACACCCCTACAGCTCAGCCGATTCGGCTACGCATATCCCTAGCACACCCCTCACACACACACACACACACACACACACACACACACACACACACACACACACACACACACACACACACACACACACACACACACACACACACACACACACACACACACACACACACACACACACACACACACACACACACCCACAAATCACACCTCTGTCTATACAGATCCCGCACCCCAGCGACCCCTACAGGTTCACCACTGGCATTACACGGATCAGCCCTACACAAAGGGGATTATGGTTTATGACCCGCCATAAAACATAAACAGGAAGTACCTCTGTGAATAGGGGCCCCCCTTCACCCCCACCCCCTCCCCAAACCGGAAGTGAGTTCAGATAGGAATGGATCCCAATAGCATATCATATAGACTACTGACATTGACACACGCACACACACACACACAAACACACGAGCAAGCACGAGCACGTACACAGACATTAACACAGACAATAAGACAAACACCACACAGACAGACATTAACACACACACACACACACACACACGCACGCACGCACACACACACACACACACACACACACACACACACACACACACACACACACACACACACACACACACACACACACACACACACACACACACACAGACACACACACACAGGGGAAATTAAGTAGGTAATATTAGTTTTAATCTACTGCCTCGTTTTGATATCAGTTATATTCATAAACGATTATTCTACCATAGATGTATCTCCTTCTACATTTAGAAATATATATATATTAGAGGTGGGCCGTTATCGGCGTTAACGGCTGCGTTAACGCAAAACTTTTATCGTGCGATAAAAAAAATATCGCCGTTAATCTATTTTCAAACACTTCCTTGTTCGGACCAATCACGTGACTGAACTAACCAATCAGAAGCTAGAATTTAGACTGAGGTAAACGTGAGGGAATCAGAGAGGCAGATTCAACAGAATATCCTGACTGTGTTAAATATGTAAACATGTAAATATGTTATAATTGTGTAACATAAATATGTAAATGATTAACAAATTAACTCCAATATAAATTACATTAATTTATTCCACAACTTTCAAATATTTAACTTCTAAACCTTACATTATTATGGATTATTGCACGGCTCTTCTCAATGCTGTAGACTGCTCCATTCACTTGCATGGGCCTTCCCAACGTTCAGCTGTCAATTATTTTTGTTTATGCTCCGTTCACTTGCATGGGCACTTCACAACTTCCGGCGGTGAATTAGATTTGATAAATCACCATTGCCCAGTATAATTGACCGCTGTCAAGGTAAACAAACAGATTTTTTGCTGTTTGCCATTTTTTCTAGATTAATCTAGATTCATTTTGGAATTAATCTAGATTAAAAATAATAATCTATGCCCACCACTAACATATATATACATAAATATATCTATTTTAATGATCACATTTGTAGTCATATTGTTATCGGTAACATGGTTATTTCTGTCGTGTTTCTGTATCAGACGCTTGTGATTATTTCTGTACAAACTCAATCTCTGTCACTAGATATGGTGTTGATGTATATGATTTCCTGGTCCTTGACTGTAAACAAACAGGGTCATGGGTCAGGATAGATGGTGTACTACATGTGTTGAGGTCCTAACATGTACTTAAACCTAACATGTACATACACTAATTATATCTTCTCTGATAACTTTTATATAAGATGTGATTCTTCTCAAATAAAACGTAAAATGTTTCTGCTATGACCATGTACGACCACCAGAGGACGTTGTTTCTCGTTTCTTCATCTCGACAAAGTTTGTTAGGGTGAACACATGAGTCCGTTTCCAGGTCGGCCACACATTGTTGAAGGGTAAGAACCACCTTAGAACCACCTCAGAACCACCTGGCGTTCACAGGGGAACCGACTTCTACGAGATCCAAACCATGGGGTCTTTGGTCTGAATGAAGTTCTCCAATGGAGGGGCGTGTGACTTCAACACTCAGAAAGCATAACCACCCAGGGCCTCATCCCACCACCCTCAGCATCTCGGTGGTGTGTGTGTGTGTGTGTGTGTGTGTGTGTGTGTGTGTGTGTGTGTGTGTGTGTGTGTGTGTGTGTGTGTGTGTGTGTGTGTGTGTGTGTGTGTGTGTGTCTACCTCCCGACCTACTACCTCTCATTCATGCTGTATTGTTTCCGGTCCTCCTCCAGCTAGCAGTGGGTTTAATCCTCCCTCTTATATTAAAGATCCCATGCCATGCTATTTTATGGATGCTTTAATATAGGTATGAGTGGGCCACAAACACAGTATTCAAAGACGTCCCCGAAATTCAGCCGTGGTGCAGAGTTACAGCCACTCCGAACTAGTCGCACATTGAGCTTCCACCAAACGCGCTGTTTCGGTGGGCGTGTCAAGGCAGGTCAAGGAGGGGGGTGGGGGTGTGGCCCTGAGCAGCTTGTAGCCACAGTACCATTCGCTCTGGTTACGGTGGGCGTGTCAACGCAGGTCGCAATGGCTCGTAGAAACCCATATTATACATAGATATCTATGTAATATAATATAATATAATATATATTATCACCTGGCCCTGAGCAGCTTGTAGCCACGGTACCATGCGCTCAGTTTACGGTGGATGCATCGCAATGGCTCTTAGAAACCCATATTATACATAGATATCTATATCATACCTAATATATATTATCACCTGGCCCTGAGCAGCTTGTAGCCACGGTACCATGCGCTCTGTTTACGGTGGATGTATCGCAATGGCTCTTAGAAACCCATATTATACATAGATATCTATATCATATAATATATAATATATATCATCATGGCCAAAAGCTGTGTGAGCCTCCAGACGATAGGCTATTATGAATCTCAAACGACCGCGTCTTCTTCAGATTGATGTGGAAGTGGAAGAACCAGAGACGTCGGAGAACCCGACGAAGTCCTTTGTGATTCGTCTGGAGGTGCACACAGCTTTTGGATGTGATAATATGCATTATTTGATATAGATATCTATGTATTATATGATATTATTTAGATGTAGAGCCCCAGGACTCTAACGCAAGTGTTGTACACTTCCTTGTTATTTGGATAATCGTTCTGCTGTTGGTGTGATGGCGCATAACACGTCGGACTCTCGTCTCTGGTATTTCTACAACGAGACTCGTAGTGGGGGTTATCGCAGCCATGGTTGAGAATGAATTGGGGGAAAGGAACTTTGGCTTTGACTCCCTGAAGTACATGAACCACGACATGGAGGAGAAGGGGATTGTTGGCCGCAAATGTATCCCGCTTGAGCCCTGCTTCCCGCCGCCTCGGCAGCGGTCAGCGCTAATCACCGCCTCCTGAAGCCGAGGCGGTGGTCCATCGGCAGCGAGACTCCGGCGGGAGACGACCGCGGTCAACAATCCCTTTCTCCTCCATGTCGTGGGTCATGCCTACTTCAGGGAGTCAAAGCCAAAGTTCCTTTCTCCCAATTCATTCTCAACCATGGCTGAGATAACCCCCACTACGAGTCTCGTTGTAGAAATACCAGAGACGAGAGTCCGAAGTGTTATGCGCCATCACACCAACAGCAGAACGGTTATCCAAATAACAAGGAAGTGTACAACACTTGCGTTACAGTCCTGGAGCTCTATACATATTAATACATATTATCACGGCCAAAAGCTGTGTGCACGTCCAGACGATATAATGAATCACAAAGGACTTCGTTGGGTTCTCCGACGTCTCTGGTTCTTCCACTTCCACATCAATCTGTAGTAGACAGAACCGCGCGCTGCCTGCTGCCTGCTGCCTGCTGCCTGCTGCCTGCTGCCGGCGCGAGGCACCACCGCCCGGCTGCCCGCTGCCGGGCGGTGGTGCTTCGCGGCGGTGGTGCCTCGCGGCAACCGGCGGCAGGCAGCATGTCGCAGTTCATGTACTTCGATGTCGTTCTGCCATTGCATTCAAAATTCTGTAACTAGCCTGTTACTACGAACTAAGCAACTACCGTACACGTATTAGCATTTAGCACTAGCTCAATCACGACTCTTTCAGAATTCTTGTGGGTGGTTACGAACCAACCAAGTGGGCAGGGCCATGAATAATAGTTTGACAACGCTACGTCACAGTGTCACCTTATCCAGATCGGCTCATTTCTTCTGCCTTTTTCCTTTCATTGCCTATTGCATTCAGCAGACAAACTGCATAGATTTCAAATTTACCACAGCTCACAAACTTATTCAGACCTATGTTATTCAACAAACGATAGGAAAAATGTGATTTTAATGGCATGGGCTCTTTAAACCATATCAGTCCCGGCCCTCTGCCCCCAGCGCCCTCCAGAACCACGCTCCTCTGACTCACCCAGACCACGGCCCTCTGCCCCCAGCGCCCTCCAGAACCACGCTCCTCTGACTCACCCAGACCACGGCCCTCTGCCCCCAGCGCCCTCCAGAACCACGCTCCTCTGACTCACCCAGACCACGGCCCTCTGCCCCCAGCGCCCTCCAGAACCACGCTCCTCTGACTCACCCAGACCACGGCCCTCTATGGAAAGCCAAGAAGGCCACAATCCGGACCTAGAATGGCGCGGTAAAAGTGCAAAACCGTACGGATTCCGTACGGATTCCGTACGGATTCCGTACGGTTTGGCAAGAATTCCGTACGGATTCCGTACGGATTAAATTACGGTTTTGAATGACTAATAGCCGCGGCTATTAGTCATTCACTCCGGCTATTAGTTATAGTATTCACTCCGGCTATTAGGTATGCAGAACGAGCCCCTCCCCTTCTTTGCTTGACCACTAAGTTTGAAGGCTGTCTAACCAATCAGTGAAGAGAAAGACCAGACTAAAGTAACGCATTGTCGAGACTAGAGCTGCAGTGCCTCCATGTTTCGCCGTAACATAAGGCTGTGTTGTCTTTACTAGTTTCACTACAATGTAATGACCACCACTAGCTAGTGGAAAATATATTTGTGTCTAGTACAGTGATATATTTGTATATGTTCGGCTATATATTGAGATGGCAGTGTGCGAAATACCCATCATTATTCGGGGATGCCCTCATCCCCAGATTGTTCTCGATATGCAGTAGCCAGCTAGGCCATAACATTACAATATTTCATGGATGCAAGCAAGCCCAGACAATCAATCTATATCTATAGCCTACATGACAACACGCAGACACACACACACACACACACACAAACACACACACACACACACACACACACACACACACACACACACACACACACACACACACACACACACACACACACACACACACACACACACACTTTAAGCACACTGGTAAAGCAATAGGAGCCTGCATTGGCTAAAGTGGTTGGGATGCACCTTATTATATAACAGGGAGGGGCAAAGTTGTGCATTACAATGCAAACACGACAATAATTGGCACCGTTCTTGCGCACTCAGAAGAACATGAACTGAATAGATGCCAGGTAGCCTATATATATCGGAGACGGGTACACAATCAGTGCATTTGGAAATGAGAGCCTGCAGTATGACCGATCTTGTGACATTATTTAACCATCCATCTACAGCTAATACGATCAGACAGATGCATCATTGATCACATATAAGCCCACAACAAGCCCAACATCACCACGGCAGGTGCGCTCTCTCTCGCACATTCACACAATCACTCCAACTTCTCCAACTCCAAGGCAAGACTGTTTCACTAAGACCACAAACAACCACAACTAAACAGCCTACATATCCACAACAATGCACAACAATCAGTTCTATACATTGCGTCTATCTTCTGTTTGGTGCACATGGCTAATTTGCATAGTTTGCACCATACTGTCGGCTCCGCTTGTCAAAAAAATAGAACGTATTTGTGAATGAATGCTTTGAATTCTGAATACTGGACTTGGTGAGCTTAAATAGGCTAATTAAGTGACCTTTAGTGAGATGGCCTAAAACGGAATACAAATGAATTATTCTAGGACATAGGCTTTCAGGATCAATTCAGAGGTTCAACTGTTCGGGATTCATTTTGCTTAGCCAGTGAAAGTGACCAGCTGTAGATTCCGCACTGTTAAAAATACCTCACTACAAGTAGGCTATAAGTCCTCCAAATACTTCAGCAGAATTGCATTACTGCCACAAGCATAGGCAGCAGTAGTCATTATGCGCTAAAATGGTCCCTGCCAGTGTTTTTCTATTCTGATGTTTGTGGATGAATCTTTCAGCTACAGCTTTGTTACATTTCCTTGCGATGGTTTGCTGGTTTAATACAGCAATACATCAAATGATGTAAGATGATGTGTCCGTTGCGTGGCTGTCATGTGAGAGCCGTATACGCATTTTAAAAACACCTGTAATCAGCGTGACTATGACTTTCCGAGCGGATCATGGGGGGCTCTTCAATCATTTATTTTTCAGGATTTTCTCCCGTCATCCTCCAGTTTATTGCAAACATCTGGAGATAAGTCGGTTTAATTAAATACTCAAGTGAAATACAAGTGTACCTCCAAATTGCACTTATTGTACAGTACTTCGGTAAGGGCATTTACAATCCATCACTAAAGTTTTGATAGAGTATTCTGATTCAGCGGATTTAAAATGTATTTGTATAATCTTCACAAATCTTGCAGCAATGCAATGTTAATATATCATCATGGGAAATGAGTATTCTGATTCAGCGCATTTACTATTTATTTGTATAATCTTCACAACTCACAGCAATGAAATGTTAATTTATCATCATGGGAAATAGCATATAAACAAGCTTCATAAAAATTCATTTCTAAGCAGTAGGCCTACTACATATTTCTCAACGTAAACATCATGACCATAAGCTATCCCAAAGTTTTCACACCTTTCACACAGTAGGGCAGCATTAGTCATACATGATTAACAACACATCAAAGAAACTTTATGGAGGGATAACAGTGAAAAAAACATCTGCGTCTTGGGTAAAGCTGGGCTCTGCTTACGTAATGTGAGGAGCAGGGCCCGATTGGAAGGAAGCCCATTCAGGACGAAGTTGACCTGGAGAAGGCAGCTGCAGGCAGATGAAGATGGGGGGGCTCTACTTCTTATTACCACAACAGGAACAGAACGCAGCCAAGCCAATGAATTCAGCCAAGTCACTGAGAAGTCTGTCTGTAACATTTGGAAGATACAGTTCAACCATGTAGGACTTTTTTAATTCCCCATTGTACTTTACAGAGATAGAGCACTTTGTTGCAGTCAGACATTTGTTTTTGTTTACCTTTAACATAGTGAGGCTGGAACACAATAGTTTGACCTGGCTTGGTGGAAAGCCCACTCACCACGTCAAGGTGCAGGTCATGAGTGGGAAAAAAGGTGTGTGTGTGTGTGTGTGTGTGGGGGCACTCCAAGCATCCTTCCCTGTGTGTGTGTGTGTGTGTGGGGGCACTCCAAGCGTCCTTCCCTGTGTGCGTGTGTGTGTGGGGCACTCCAAGCGTCCTTCCCTGTGTGTGTGTGGGGCACTCCAAGCGTCCTTCCCTGTGTGTGTGTGGGGGCACTCCAAGCGTCCTTCCCTGTGTGTGTGGGGCACTCCAAGCGTCCTTCCCTGTGTGTGTGTGTGTGTGTGTGTGTGTGTGTGTGTGTGTGTGTGTGTGTGGTGTGTGGTGTGTGTGTGTGTGTGTGTGTGTGTGGGGGCACCTCCAAGCGTCCTTCCCTGTGTGTGTGTGGGGCACTCCAAGCGTCCTTCCCTGTGTGTGTGGGGGCACTCCAGCGTCCTTCCACGGGGTTGGGCACCAAATTAGGCCACCAAATTAGGCCACGCCAAAGGTACTCCCACAGGAGGTTATTCCTTCCTCCATGGCCTCCTTAAATCGATTGTACTCCGGATACACCGGTAGCCTGAGGACCAGGGAACAGGTATTGGCCGTGGGGAAAAGGGCCGGTCCATCTTCCTCATGGAGGAATTCAAGCCGGGGTCCGATGGGAAAACCCACAGCAGGAATCCTTTTGAGGCCCGTGGCAAACGCCAGAACCGCCCCCAGGGTGAGACTCGTATCTCCATCTGTTAGTACATAAGAGATAACTTGTAAGAACGACCGCATGTGAACATTAACAGGAATTTTACACTGCCTGACATGTGCCAATCTTTCGTCGTCCTTAGTTAAGATAAGATATACTTTATTAATCTCAGCAGAGAAATGTAGGTTATGTTTTATGTTGGTTTATGTTGCATTTCTCAGATCACAATAGAAATGTTCAAAAGTCCTTGTTTAACCCTAAGTGTGCACTAATAAATCAATGTGTCATTCTTTCGAAAAAAATATAAAATGTGTTATGCTGGTTCTGTCACAATCGGTTCACTATAATTCCCTATGCAGTGCTGTATTTACAGGTATGCCTAGGTTCACAAATCAAATAGTAAATATTTTTCATGTGTGCATTTGTTCATTCATGCAGAGCTGTAAACAGTCTTGTATTTTTCCTTTGTGTATTGTGACCCATTATTGTTTGTGAAGACTTAACTTCTACAGGATGCCCCTTTTATATCCATTCATGATAATATCACCTGTTACCAGTTACTAATGTTGAAACAGTTGAACATTGTTGTTTTTTGAGCATTCTACAGCTTTCCTCTTTGGTGGTCCCCTGTTTTGAATTGTGCATCAAATTCAGAATAAGCATATATTAACAAAGAACAATTAGATAGATAAGGGTTGTAGATAGAAACACTTCCTTACCCTCCACCTCGATCAGCCAGTCCCTCCAATATATAAGGGTCCTGGCCTCCTTCCTCCTCCGATTGGAGCCCGGCTCAGACAGGTAGGACGTCATGAATGTGGACTCCAACCGGGAGGCCAGCAGCGGCTCAGGTGTGTCCATGAAGACCCCCTTGAGCTCCTCATGGTGGATCCTCAAAAGAGCTAGAATCCCGAAGGTCTCCAACCCTTCTTTGAATCTGTAAAATCAATGAGATAATAGATCATAGAAAATATAAGGTCTGTTGCTCTGAAGCCTGTTCTAGCCTACTCCATTGTACATAATGTGAAGATAAAAATCAATCAGACAAGGAATCCTTTCAATTAATATAAATTTAGATTATTTTGGAACACATGATAACTTTTCACTCCAACACAAAGGTCTCAGTCCATTAAATAGTCAATTCCCAGCTCCACTTACTGATTGAGAGCAGTCAAAATACGGCCCTCTGTGAGGAAGTTGAGGGCTGCCCCCAGCAGCTCATCCCTATGCGGGAGGCTCCGCACAAAGGAGAAGGAGCCCATGAGGGAGAGCTCGTCTGTGGCCTCCTCCATAGCCTCCCTGGCACCTTCCACATGTGTGGCATCTGCAATCTAATATCATACATTAGGAACAATAATCATTATTTGGGATTTCTAAGCACTTTCATGGTACAAATCAGTAAAGAATGCATTGACATATGTGTATGACATAAATCATACATTGAAATTCAACATCAGTACACTATAGAGCACACCACACAGTATCTTGACACAAAAACACTTCTCCAAAAAGTGGTTTCAATTAACATTAACCATTTACTTGCCTTTTGGAGCTTGGTCCTCAAATTGTAATCTGTCACCTCTTCCAAAGTGGCAGGAAGAGGGGACAGCTTACAAACCTGTCTGTAGAGGCGCTGTGATAGGAATCTCGGAGAGACCTGCCCCTGCACCAGGCAGAGGGCAATCATCTTCCCCACCAGCCTGTACTGTCCTTTCTGCAATGCTGTGATAAGGGGAAAAGCACAAGGTTATTAAAGTTTGTTGCTCATTTTAAATGCATGTTAAAAACTCTAAATTGCAACGCCCAATACCATAAATTAAATTCAAAGCTTACCAACACTGTTCAGGGCCAGGGTTTTGTTGCCCTCAGGACCTTCAGATATAAAGAAGTTCTGTATTTGGTCGATGAGGAGGGTACAGAACTCTCTGGTCGGATTGTGGCCTTCTTGGCTTTCCAAGGGCTACCTCCAGGTACCCCCTCCATGCCAGGGCGCCCTGAATTTATGTTTATTAACAGCTCCTCCACCGGGGTCAAGACAATTTGAGGGCCAGATCCAGTCTGCCGACTGTCGGCCTTTTCACGATTGGCTTAAAAAAATGGCTTATTTCAATTTAAACCAATACGATGGTGGGAAAAGCTTACCAGTTTGTATGTTTTTTATACTTATAATTTTTCGCAATTCTGGACCCCCCCCCCCCCCCCCCCAAAAAAAAACAAAACTCTCCGGTTCTACACGATTCACGTGAATGACCAAATAGACCAAGAAAACGGCGATTGTCGCAGGAAAGCGACAAGTTTGCAGCTTTGTATATTGAAGTGAATATTTCACGGAGAGGCGGCGCCCTAGCGCCCTCTATTGACCCACCGCCACTGGTTGATATATCGATCATTTGTTCACTGTATTAGCCTACCAAATCACAGGCCTCTTCAACGGTTTAAATCAGACATCCTTTTTTTCTCACTTCCATTGAAGGACGGTGAATAGTAATTATTAATGGGAGATTGAAACATAATTATCAATAATTAATTCAAAATGTCACTGAATCCGGGGAAGGGGAACATCTTCGTGGTGCTGTGGTTCCCTCTGGTGGTCAGTAACGGGACCTCAGCTCATCCTTTGAATTCTACGTTATACATAACAGCATATCAAATATAATTCACCAACATGTCGGACTGCTTCTATTCTATCCAGACAAAACCAGACTTCTCCACACTGCATATCTGATTTTATTTGAATTTCTACAGGATAAATAAATAAATACATACAAATGAAATAAATATAACAATGACGTCAGAGAATAATTCAGTTAACATTATTCACAACACACCCCAGCTCCACTCATAATTATCGATGGATTCCCAGTACCCTTCTCCTCCAAAGTCAAGAGCCTCGGCGTCATCCTGGACAACACCCTCTCATTCGCACCCCATATTCACAACATCACCCGGACTGCATTCTTCCACCTCCGCAACATCGCCAGACTCCGCCCATCACTGACCCAATCCAGCACTGAAATCCTAGTTCACTCATTTGTCACATCACGCATAGACTACTGCAACGCCCTCCTCACCGGACTCCCCACCAAACTCATCAACAGACTGCAGATCATTCAGAACTCAGCCGCCCGGATCATCACCCGCACCAAATCATCTGACCACATCACCCCTGTCCTCATTCAACTTCACTGGCTCCCAGTACACTACCGCATCCAATACAAAACCCTACTCCTCACCTACAAAGCTCTCCACAACCTAGCCCCCAGTTATCTCTGCGACCTCCTCCAAGAATACTCTCTCAAACTATTTTTCTTCTGAACATTTTTCGGGTAAAAACCTTCACTCATACAGACATGAATATAAATAAATACATAAAGTTGATAAGATAAACAATTAACCGTTCATGTGCCCTTCTAACATATAACAGCAAGAACCATGTTTGATTAGATTTGAATAACAGATGTCTGGGAACCATTTAGTTTCTTCACATGGTTGTTTGGGTGGAGACTCCTCTGTGAAGTTGTGCGTGACGCTTGAGAGTACCAGATTGACTAAATGTTTTCCCACACTGTTGACAGTGGTATGGTTTCTCTCCTGTGTGGATGCGCTGGTGTACAGTCAGATGACCAGACTGACTAAATGTTTTCCCACACTGTTTACAGTGGTATGGTTTCTCTCCTGTGTGGATGCGTTGGTGTTCCTTCAGAGTATCAGATCTACTAAACATTTTCCCACACTGTTTACAGTGGTATGGTTTCTCTCCTGTGTGGATGCGCTGGTGTTTCTTCAGATCATCAGATAGACTAAATGTTTTCCCACACTGTTGACAGTGGTATGGTTTCTATCCCGTGTGGATGCGCTGGTGTTTCTTCAGATCATCAGATAGACTAAATGTTTTCCCACACTGTTTGCAGTGGTATGGTTTCTCTCCTGTGTGGATGCGCTGGTGTACAGTCAGATGACCAGACTGACTAAATGTTTTCCCACACTGTTTACAGTGGTATGGTTTCTCTCCCATGTGGATGCGCTGGTGTCCCTTCAGACTATAAGAGCGACTAAAGGTTTTACTGCACTTCTCACATCTGTGGCGTCCGGCTCCTTCTGCTGGAATCTGGCTCGTGCTTTGGACGGTTCCCGGGGAGGCTCCGATCGGTTCTTGATAGGAGGCTGCGACGTATGGGAGGAGACTAGGCTCCACCTTGATTTCTCCACTCCTCAGCAGTCGGCCGTACAGGTCGCCATGGCTCCTCTTCATGTGTTTGTGGAGGAAGATCTGAGACGTGTAGGAGTACGGACACTCGGGACAGGGGAAAGCCTGTGCTGGTGTCAGCTGGGATCTCCCTCCTAGGAGAAAGAGAGAGTCATATGTATTTTATTTTTGAGAGTGCTGCTGATGGCTGGTTTAAGCAGCCTCACCTGGCCAGAGTCAGGTGCTTTAGGCTTTGGGGCTTGATAAGGCTGCACATCCTAATCAAGCATACCTGAATTTGTATAATTGGATTGTTTTTTTGAAACCTCCATGGTAATGCATATTTCCCATTTAGACATTGTTCCAAGTAAGAATATTTTTCTATTATGTTGTCATCTTTTGTTTACTATTTCCTGCATAATTTCTTAACTGCTTTGTTAATGTAGATGTTTATTGTCCAAGCTCTTTTGAATTAAAATGAGATGTGGTCATGAAGTGCCGCATAGAAACCAAACCCTGATAGAAAGACAGACTTGAAGGCAGACCTTTAGTAGAGCTCTTGTTGTTCCACAGTCTATCAAATCCGATTCCCAGATGTCTGGCGTATTCGTCCCCATACCAGACCAAGAGCTCTGCTCCTGAAGTCACGAGGCCACAGGAGCGATACAGAATCCCTCCTTTGTGCTGAAACGCTATTAGGTTCTGTTCCTCTTCATTACGAGCACAATTGACGTACCTAACACACAGACAGGTACGTCAACACACCTTTACAGTGTATCTTCTGCATATGTCATAGCAACACAGAAAATATTGTGGATCTAATCAGATAACAGACATGGAGAAATATAAATGTTATCAATCAAGTAATGTAAGTAAGAAAATTGTGAACATTATTCATGCAGTAGATGGTATAAAAGTGAATGGGGTCCTACCTCATCCAGTTAGAAAATGTCTCTCTCTTTGCATCAATGTAATCATTGTGTCTGCTATTGTAGATCTGGAGAAATGTGTTAATCAGACTCTATGCCATCCAATAAACACACAAGCACACACACAAGACTAGATCAAAATAAATGAATACAAACACACTGACCTCCCAGGAGTATCCACTCTCCAGGGCTCCCTCTTCATCTGTCCTGTGTCCTTCGTAGGGTCCAAAGTGTGTTCCAATGGGAAGGCCACCGTCTCCACAGTAAAACACCCCTAGACCGGCCCCAGGGATCCCAGAATCTCTGATCTACCCCACATGAGACAGAGACGGAGAGAGGAGGAGAGTCGTAGAGTGAGAGGAATACATAGAGGGAGGGAGAGGTGGAGGAGGGAGGAGAGATAGAATACAAGAGAGGTAGAGGAGAGCGAGATGGAGACACATGGAGTAGAGAGATGTAGAGAGAATGAGGCAGGGAGAGACAAAGAGAGGTGAGAGGAATGGAGAGAGGAAGAGAGGTGGTGAGATGGAGGGGGGGAGAGGAAGATAAGATATGATAAGAAATGAATGGAGATGAGTAGTTGGGAAACAAGTGAGAAAGAGAGATTTAGACAGGAAGAGGGAGGGAGGAAAGGAAAGAGGGGGTTGGGACAGGGGGGGGGGAGTTCAGAGAGGGAGTCACAAAGAGAGGCAGATAGAGGGAAATGGGGGGAGAGAGGGAGAGATAGACGGAAAGAACGATTCAGGAAGAAGAACCATTGGGGGAGAGATATATCCATCTGCTTTGGCAATATAACTGTTCACATTACTGTTTTTATATACATTAGCTGGGAAATGTATTAAACAATGAATGTTATACCGTCTCATTGGACGGGGAGAACTTTGTTGTGTTAAAGTACGACATATACCTCAAACCCAGCGGGCAGCGTCTTCTTGGCTCTGTCTTTCTCTCTGACAGCAACGGGGCGATCAGCCACGAAGACGATAGGACCGTGGACCTCGCACTCTTCGAGGAAGAAAGTCCTACACTCATCACAGACTGGAGAAAGTTCATTTATTTATTACGTCCAAAAGAGCTTCAGCTACAAATCTATATTAAATAGACAGAAACAGGAAGATTAAAAATTGGTTTGTGAATGAAAAAGAGGTGGGGAGAGAGAGACAGAGACAGAGACAGAGAGAGAGAGAGAGAGAGAGAGAGAGAGAGAGAGAGAGAGAGAGAGAGAGAGAGAGAGAGAGAGAGAGAGAGAGAGAGAGAGCCCTCTTACAGAAGTAGTCGTCATCCTTAGGTATTTCCGGTTCTTGGTAGTTAACTCTGAGAACATTTCTCAGGTTCGTCTCTCTTGAATAAACACTTGAGCCCTTCATATGTTCATGGAGAACTGACACACACACACACACACACACACACACACACACACACACACACACACACACACACACACACACACACACACACACACACACACACACACACACACACACACACACAGTTACAGACTATACGTGCACAAAAAGGTGTTATTGCAGTGAAGCAGTGGTGGGATCAGAGCTACCCCAAGGAGACCTCATCCTGGACTGCAGAGCCCCTCTCTACTCCTCCTCCAGGGGGGTCGATCTCTGGATGAGAAGGAGTGGTCCCTCCAGAGACCTCCTGGTCACTCCACCCCCGCCCTGAGAGACTCTGACAGACAGAACGTCTAGTTAGGAGTACTCCCAGTTTTTTTAATGTGGGTAGGTGCTAGGGCTGTACGGTATGGACTAAAATGTACATCACGGTAGGGCTGGGCGATAACGATTATTAATCGCAATAAATCTCACGTCGATTACGGCGATAAGCATTAGACATAAATGCTCGATATGAAAAAAAGGTTGTTTTTTTTTTGTTGTTTTTTAAAACAACATTTCTGATGTGGATTTACCTGACTGCCAATGCGGCAGATATAAACAAAATAGTCAGATCGCAGTTTTGCGGTTAATGCCTAAGTACACGCCCATTACCTGGTGCACACACACACACACACACACACACACACACACACACACACACACACACACACACACACACACACACACACACACACACACACACACACACACACACACACACACACACACACACACACAGCCTATCAACAACAATGAAAATAAGAGAAAAGAAAAAATATATATATATTTTTTTTTATATTATATATCGTGATTAATATCGATATCGAAAAAAAAAATCGTGATAATATTTTTTGCAATATCGCCCAGCCCTATATCACGGTAAGATTTGAGGAATAGACGGTAACGGTATTATATCACGGTATGTTAATTGTATCTTCTAATTTCGATATAAATGCCTCTGAAGGGGGAAAAATACTGGAAAGGCATCAAAACCACATCAAAGAAATTAAATTAAAGTTACTTCCATCTCTGAAAAACACTAATGTTTAATAGTATGGATTTGTTTCTCCACTTGCTTGCGGACCTTGCCGTATAGTTTTGGCATCTCAATTTGGCTGAAGTGTGTGCGGGCATGTAACGCGTACCTGGGATCGAGTGTTTTGACCATCTCTTTAAAGCCCTTTCTATCGACATTTTGAAAGGGAACCATGTCCTTAGACAGGTAAACAGTGACAACGTTTGTCATCTCGTTCCACCACTGGCATTTTGTTGTAAGGACTGGCTTTCAAAATGCCTGCGGAAGTAATGTCTGATATCAGAGACGGCTTCCCGCTACCAGCGTCTGTCTCGTACATTGTGGAATGAGAGCTTGTGAAGGGACTATTGCGCAACGCAGGAGCGCTTGCTGCGCGCCTGCGTGCTTGCGCGCCTGCGTGCTTGCGCAATAGCATACGGCCTGAGAAGGCAGTATCGCTGTCAATCTGTCCTTGGGAAAAGTAACGAGGTGCCGAATTGAAAAAGGAACTATGTTTCGTTACCATATTTTCAGTAGTTGCTCGTAACTTTACTTTTTACATGAAAAAGTAGTCAGGGAACTGTATTAACGCATTACTTACTTTGTTACGCGTTACACACAACATTGTCTACCGGTCACACCGGTCTCACGGTAACGTCAAAATCCATACCGTAGCGCAAATTCACACCGGTATACGTTCAGCACCGTTTATACCGTACACCCCTAGTAGGTACCTTACCTCCTAGCAACAATACGTCTAAGGTTATACATCGTGCTGGTGTCATTAATACCCTTAATCCATGAGTCTGCTGTCACACGGACATGAAGCAGGTCTCGTACCATAGAGGACAGGACATGGTAAGGCTGCTGAAGGTGATGTGTGCTGTTTTATACCTGTACAGACACTGCATCTGACGTACTGGGCTGTTGTAGAGACCCCTGTCTGACTGTTGGTGGCTTCCACACTCGAGCACCTGCTGACATAACTGGCTTTAGGTTAGGATGTAACCTGCTAACTATTACCAACTGACTATATGAGTTAGGATGTGACCTATTAACTACAACAAACAGACCATATGTAAGGATGTACTATATTAACTATGACTAACTGACTAAAAGGTAGCTTAGAAGCTATTAACAACCGAGGCAGTATAAAACCTATTACTATTAACTTACTATAAGGTAGTATTTAACTTTCTGACTTACGATAAATTAATATTTAACCAAATAACTACTGATTGACTCTAAGTAAGGAAGTATCCTACTCACTACTAACTGACTAAAAAGGTAGTATAAGCTACTAACAACCAATGAAGTATAAAACCTAACTTACATACTATATCTGACTAACTATAAGTAAGGATGTATGCTACTAACTCCTACTAACTGACTATAAAGTAGTATATAAACGACTCACTTCAACTAACTGACTAAAATGGGTAATATAACCTGCTAATTTACTATGAAGTACAACCTATTATTAAATATGTTTATGACAGGTTTTCCTTTTTTCAGATGCAATAAAATCCCTTTAAATCAATAAAATCCCTTTTTGTTGCTATATCTTTGGTCTAATGATTAAGCAGTATAAGCGGGCTAATGTATCTTCAGGGCTTTGAAAGGGATAATGTTCACTGCACATTACTCCTTCCAGAAATGTTTTGTAAATGTCTTTGTACCGGTCAATCCAGAGGTCCAGAGCTGCTCCTCCTCAGAGTCCGTCTCTTCAGGTGAGCAGACTCTCACCTGGCCGGGCTTCTCTCTCCTCATGAAGGCTGGAGCCACAAAGGACAGGCCTGACACACACACACACACACACACACACACACACACACACACACACACACACACACACACACACACACACAGACACACACACACACACACACACACACACACACACACACACACACACACACACACACACACACACACACACACACAGACCGAAACACACACACACACACACTCACACACACACAGACACAAACATACAAACACACACGCACACACAAACACAAACACACACAAACACACACACACACACACACATAGACACATAGACACACACACACACACACACACACACACACACACACACACACACACACACACACACACACAACACACACACACACACACACACACACACACACACACACACAAACATACACACACACACAGACACACTCACACACACACAGACACGCACACACACATACAGACACAAAAGAAGCAGTGATGTGTACAGCAGCACCACCTGTGTCTGTATGTATAGCAATGTACTCAGTAAAATAGTATTTAAGTATGAGTGGTTTACCAAGAGACGCCAGAACCAAATAGAAGGGTCCAGCTGCAGGCTTGGGCGTTCCCGTCATGACACAAAAACGCCCATCGGGCGTTTCCGTCATGACACAAAAACGCCCATCAGGCGTTCCTGTAGCGTTTCATCCTTTGGTTTCATCGATCAATCAAGAAGAGGTGAGTGAGTTTCGCAAGGCATGCTGGGTATGCTACCCTTCCTTTTTTGGCGGTTTTACCTCGTAGTAACTTTCCAGAAAAACGAAAGGGTTATGATGAGAGATTATGTCAGTAAGTATGATATTGTTTATTTGACAACATTGGCTGTGAAGTATTCTCATTTAAATCACTGATAAGCTGTGGTATCGTTGTATCCGAATTCGAATCCGATGTAAATACTCGTGACAAGCATGGTTCGGTAGCAGCGAATGCTATGCTATCTCGTCCATAAACGTAGCATATAATGGCCAGAAATCAGCAACGTTTAAGACGGTTTGTAGGTAGAGGGTAAAGTTTGCAGCGAAGGCTTTGCCGATTATTTTACTGTGAGGTTAACATTACCAAAGTACATCGTTAAGTTGGATGTTAAGGTGTCAGCTGGCATGGTAAGAGGCATGAAATCGCGGCCACTCTGCTTCGTTGTGGTGACACACGCATCGGATTAAACTGTGCATGTAAACGTACTAGTACGTCTAAACTAACTAGTATGTTTACATGCATGGCATATCAGAGAATTCTGTCAGTTCGGTCGCGGCGCAACGAATGAATAAAGATCGTTAGCACTCTGAAAAACAGATGACAGATGTGCCCTTAGTCACTACTTTATTACCTCGTTGATGACCAACGTTTAGGAAACATGTACTTTTAATTCACCCTTGGGTGAAATCGAAGCTTAGTGTGTACTGAATGGGTGTTGATGATGATGCATATGAATTGCAACTTACACGTCTTCCAAACCTTTTCAGTACCCTGGCACATGCTTTGTCCAATGGACCATGGAAGGGACTTTACTTGGCTGACGAGGTAAAACGTGTGGCTGGCGCACGATTCATTGCATCTCGTAGAGTAGCATTCACTGGTAGACAGGCAGGCCTCTAGATTGTTTATTATGATTTAATGAAGTGTTCCTATGTGACGCTGATGGGCCCTGGTTGCTGCTAAATGCTTGTTCAAAGTGCATTGTGCACTTTTTGTATGTAGCTACAAAATGAGGGTGGATATCACTTTATAGTTTATAGGCATTATATACTAATAAGAATCATTGACAAATCACATTCCCCTTTTACCACCACAGGACGCACCTCACCAGTATCAGAGCAACAGCTGTGGGGTGTTTATGCTGATGGTGAGATGCATTATTTTCAGAAATGATGACTGATGACTAGTTTGCAAAACTACTAACTCATTTGTATGTTAATTTCAGTACGCAATGTATTCTACCCTCAAAAGCAATATGATTTCAGTCAGGTGACTTCTTTCTAATCTCAATCAGATGTGTAGCATGAAATATAAGGCTTTTAATAATTTAGTCATCCTTACTGGAGGCTACAATTAACATGCATCATAGGTCATACACATTCTTTGTCTTCAGGTACTGCACTTACGGGAGGAGATGGCTACATCTTCACAATAATTTACACTGCTAAACAGTACTGTAACATGGATTTGTATTAGGCTATGAAGTCATTTAAAGCATAACTTTACTTTTCAGGGGGACATGCTCTCTATCAGGAGGTGGTGGTTGGACAGCTGTGAGACCTTTATGCTTGAAAGGTTTATATACTGTGTCCATGTTGCTATTTACTTATTTTTGGTGCTCACGAAGATCGTAGCCAATACACTTGTCTCTCTGTCTCTAGCCCTGCAGAACTAGCTGGCTCCTTCTCACCCTCTCCATCTCCCCATCTCAGTTACACCTTCCAATCACTAAGCAGTGAAAGGTATTGCATACTATGTCAATACTTTTCTATTTACGTATATTCTCTCTTGCTCTTTCTCAGACTTTTGATCGATCAGTGATTGCCTTTTTGTTTAATGGTGTGGGTTGTGTTGGTCTGGGCTTGTGTGATTGAATTGAAGGTTGATTATAATCCCTGTTTCTCTCCCTCTCTCTCGCTCTACTTCACTCTTTTTCGGCTCTCTCGCTCTCTCTAGCCCTGCAGGACTAGCTGGCACACCAAGCTCACCCTCTCCATCTCCCCATCTCAGCCACACGCTCCAATCTGGCACAACAGAGGACAGGCCATTCTTGCCAACCTAAGTCCTTCAGTAAATTGTACAAGAGACGCTGAGACTGTACATGGCGATGCTTGGCGTGTTCAACAGGGTTTCAAACACATTCCGAGAACTAATCAAGCCTCTCCATCATTCCATATATATAAATGACAGTTTGGCAGGGGACATTAAGCTTAATAAAGACAATCTCATCTACATAACGGTTAGAAAGATTTACAACAATGCAGGCTGTGTCAGTGGCCTTGCGCTACGCCTCAAAGGCTTCTCAAAAAAGAAGAATTGGCCAAGCGCACCCCTGGTACTGAGGCACGTTGCATATGGCAGGTTTGTCATAAAAGATGTCTGCCTAGCATAATGTTCTTTTATTACTCCTTTTTCGTTTTATTTGGGACGTCATTTTTGCAATCCCTTTCATTTGTAAATGTACATACTACTGTAGTAAATGTATCTGCCCAGAAATGCTGGTATTTTATTACTCCTTTCTTTTTTGTTTTTGTGACAAATGCTATACGATGTATATAACATACATTTGTGCCTACGATGTATGTTGTAAGGTTAATTGTTACAGAGCAATTACTGTATTTTGTCTTTATTGAAAACATTCAGTGGGAAAAGTAAGTGAACACTTCGAGTCAAATGGCCTACTGTTTGAGCCTTCATAGTGTCTGGTAACTGGATTTGAACTGCATAATGTCCCAAGTGTTATTTTAATCTATTAATTATTTAATTTGGGCATATTCTTAAACAACTATATCAAACATCTCACTTATACCTAATACCCTACCTATACTAACCCAGAAGATAATGACCATTAGATCATGGAGCCTCCCTGTAATGATCGTGTTGCATCAAGTTTGATGCAAAGTTTGGGCCGAGATCCGACACATAAAAGTAAGCTAACATTCTGTAGGCCCAGCTGGCTAACGTACCCGTATTACGAGATCGAAAAAGAAGGGGGCGCTAACGTCAGTTCTATGCTGCCAATGCTACTAGATCGACGAAGAAGAACGGGGCGTTCCAGCCTGCGTAGACGAAAACGCCCACCACACGAGAACGCAGGGGGGGTGTTTTAGTCTGCGTGAACGAGAACGCCCACGACACGGGAACGCCCATTTGTGTCTGCAGTCGGATGATATTGAATGGCTCCGGCTTCCTCATCTGTCTAAAGATGCTGCCAGAGCCATAGAGAGAGAAGAGTTGCGACACTCTCTGATCTCGCCGGCAGGGTGGTCACGTGGTTCATGTAAGCCTGTATAGTTCCAAGCCACGCTGCTGTGTTCTTCAATGGGACTGACCGCAGCGATTGCAATATTGAATGGTAAATATAAATTAAAAAACATAAGTACTTTTCTGACCATTGTTGCATATTTGTAAACGTCAGTTTTACATTTGGAGTGGTAGGGTGACAACTGCAAGCTACTTAGATACGTTAAGTTTGAGTGAAAGCTTCACGTTCGTGTTAGCATGGGTAGCACTAGGCTACTGACTTGAGTGGCTTAACCTTGCTACATCTGTTCTGAAATCAAAGACGATTCAAGATGTTCATTTTAGCGCAACTGAACTATTGAATTTTCTTGATTTTGCTTGTAATTCCGATTCACGTACCCGTGGTCAGAGGGCGATTGAGAAAGCAGAGTAGCGACAGTCAATTTAGCATTTAGTTTCCAGGCAACTTCTTCTGATGAGGCAGATGCTGTGTCACGGTTAGCGGGTGGCAGGCAGGCAGGTAGGACCCAAACGCAGACAGTTCAGGTAAAAGGATAATTTATTAACTCAAAAAGGCAAGGAACACGGGTGACGCGGGTAACACAGGGAACACAGGAACACACAGGACAGAACTCACCACAAACTACAATGATCCGACAAGGAACAAAGGAAAGACAAGGGCTTAACACTAGAACAGCCGTTGAAGGGGTCAAATGACCCGTGAGTTAAAAAAATATATATCTTTGCACTCGATCACGTTCCAAATCCCTACTTTCTTGACTTTTCCTAAATATGTCTGTTGTACCACCCTGTGTTCATAAAAAAAAAAATTCAGACCGGGAAAGGTATTATAAAGCATTTTTTTATGTGTTCCTATGTTATTGTTCTTTTTCCAAGGATGCAATGCTCTTTCTTTGACAGCAGAGGTCGCAAGGGGACATTCTGATGTGAATAAGATTGATATCTATAGGTAGATATACACAGACAGGCAGACAGACAGACAGACGGACGGACAGACAGAGGTGGCCAATATGTCGACCACGATCGACTGGTCGACCGCGAGAGTAGTGCGGGTCGATTGCGTCGTTGCTGTTGGCTGAGTGGTTTAGAATCTGCCCTGCAATACGGGAGACCAGAGTTCGCGTCCTGGGTACGTAATTTAATTCTTGCCGTTGACTTATTTTTGTAATTTCCTTTATATCAGAGAAATTAGGCCTAACAATTTACTTTTTATGTAATAAATATGTCTTACAATATCCCTATAACCCAAATATACTTTGCAAAAACTCATGGTAAAGTTAATGTTAATATTAATGTTACTGATAAGCCTTTGTCACAATGACAAAGTCACTGCATGGGAAATTGCAGCCACATAAATTCCATTCAGGTGAGTTTCGAGGCAGGCAGCCAAGAAACTCACCACTGACCACTGACCACTTCTGTTGAGAAAAAATACTATGGTCAGTCAATTTAGAATATTCAAAGAAATGGAAAATAAATGACTTGAAAAGTTTTTTTTTATTTCTCCAGTATTCCTTCCTAAAGCCCTGATTCGGTGGGGATTGAACCCCGGACGAACGGGTTTTAGAATAATTTGCGTCTCTCTCGTAGATCGCAACATCTTTCAACGTCTTTGTTTAATACAACTGCATCACCTTCTCTCACATTTCACTTTATCAAGTTAGAAGTCAACTGCTCATGATCATATCGCTGCGTTATCTCTGTGGAGATCCACCCCTGGAACAGCGAAGCCGTCGCATTTACAACAGAATGAAACCCAATAAACCACCAGTGTGTGCAGGGTCCGGGAGGGTAAATTGGGGTTCTAGCTCACACGCGGAAATATAAAAATGTGCTGCTCCAAATAAACAACAAAGTCAGTAACGTGTCAACTGTGTTGTCTGTGTTGTTCTACTAAGCGGACGCTTGATGGTGACGTATTACGACGTGATGACAAAAAAATCCTATTTCATTCATCCAAGCATAATGATTTGTTATTCTTTAATATATTTCATAATTTGTGTATGGCTTAGTCTTAAAAGTATCATGTTTGTGTGGTATGTACAAGAGCCTACCGTTGCCAGGCCACAGTTGCGATTGCCTAGTGTGAATACAGGCCAGAGAACAATAGGGGCCAGTTGAGCACGGTTAGGTATGAAAAAGGCCAACAGCCACGGCCAGATGGCGTGAAATCGGCTTTGTGGCCTTACTTATCTATTCAAATGCAGATGTACTGGCTGGGGGAGGGGAGGTGTGGCAGAGAGAGAGCGATTGAGGCCCCGTTCACACGAAGCCGAAACGGGCGAAACCGTTACGGTTTCGATCTATCCGGTTTAGAAGTATCTCCGTAAAGACGAAGCCAAGCGAAACCGGGTAGATCTGTAGAAATGCTGTAGTACACATTCCAGGCCCATAAGGGGCGCTGCTTCTGGTACAGAAATCCAGAAGAAATGAAATAAGAAGAAGAGGCGAGCATGCGCATAAAGGCTGCCCTTATGCGCATGCTCGCATGTGATTTCTGAGACTCCGCGGGCTTAAGAGCCATTGGCTAGGAGGTCGAGGGGTGGGGCGATGACGTCTTGGTTTGCGGTTTCAGTCGGTTTCAGGCGTACACACGAATCCAAAACGAAACCGGGTAGATTTGAAACCACCTCCGAGGGTGGTTTCAGAAGTTTGCGGTTTCGGTCAGCAGATTCGCCGGCTTCGTGTGTACGGAAGGCCGAACCGTACAAGACCTTTGCGGTTTCGCCATGAAATCGGCTTCGTGTGAACGGGGCCTGAGAAAGCAGTGAAAACAGACCATTTAGTATTCAGTTCCCAGGCAACTTCTTCTCATGAGGCAGGAGGTGACCACACAAACATGATACTTTTAAGACTAAGCCATACACAAAGTATCAAATATATTAAAGAATAGCAAATCATTACGCTTGGATGAATGAAATAGTATTTTTTTTTGTTAAACAATGAGTGAGACAACGTGTGTGTGTGTGTGTGTGTGTGTGTGTGTGTGTGTGTGTGTGTGTGTGTGTGTGTGTGTGTGTGTGTGTGTGTGTGTGTGTGTGTGTGTGTGTGTGAAATGCATTATTTATTACTCATTACTTTTGTAATGCGTTACTGCCCAACACTGCAAATAACCAAATGACTTGGGTTTTAAATGAGTGTATTAGAGTTTATTAGAGTATAGAGTACATTGACATTCAGTAAGTCAGTAAATAAAGAAAACAAAAAAATACGGCTGACTTTGAATGAACTAGGAACTGGATGAAAAATAAATGTCTTTAGGGACAGCAGTCTTTTTTTTTATCTTTCGGTTTCAGCAAAGTCTAATCAACATTCACAGCAGATTATTTTAGCAGGCTCACTGCATTTCCCACAGACAAGTCGCCTACATGACTCACAGACGTCACTAGTTTTGTTCCCACTACATCTGGCGACTTGACACTTTTTCCTTTTGGTAGGTGGGGAAGGAGTTTCAATCAGAAGTGGCCTACGTGCCACTGGTGCTCCCACTGATGACACAGTCCTGGCCATTCTCTGAGGCGCACACAGCTGTTTCACAAGCTCCAGAATAAATATCTTTCTGGTCATGTTGACGTCCATGCACTGTTTGTACAGAATGTGTGCATTGATTGCAGCCAGGTCTAGGATGTTGTAGAACACAGCTACACAGTCCCTCCCTTTACTGAATACAAGCGTGCCATCTGGTCCATAACATCAACGCCATATTTAGTGCTGTTGTAGTGGGAAACAGTTTCGGGCATTTTCTTGGGGCCATTGTCAGTTGAAACTGTCTGGTGCATTGTGCTGAGGAGGCTGACGATTTTGCGTGGTTTTCCCTGGTAAATGGTGAGTGTGGCTTCCCCAGCCCTCAGCACCTTGGAGGAGAATCTTTCCATCTGTGCCTTTGTTCACGGGGGCATCTCTCGTCTGATTCTATTCATTGTGCCAACAATGGTGGTTTTGTGCGCCAAAAGAGTGTTTGACAGTGGTAACCAGGTAAAGTAATTGTCTGTCGTTACATTGATTCCTTTCTCCAGGAATGGCTCCATCAGACGAATCACAACATTGTCTGATATGTGCTGTCCAGATGGCCTACTGTTGTCTTTCCCTAGATAGGGATGGGCATTCAACATGTATTTGGTTTCAACATCAGCAGCTACCCAGAATTTTATGCCACATTTATCCAATTTATTTGCCATGTACTGTGTGAAACAACAGCGCGCCTTGGTGGGGAACAATTGTACACCAACTGTTATGTTCTCCCCAGGCGTGTAAGAAGCAGTGCTGTTTTTCACAAATCGATCAAATGTCTCTGATATCATGGAAAATGTGTCCTCCAGAAGGCGGGCAGCCCTCGTGCTCTTGTCATCAAAGCGCAGATAGCACATGATATCTCTGAAATTCTGGCGAGACATTGTTTCCTTGAAAACAGGATTTCCCATTTCAGCAAACCAGAAGTCCTCCAGTTTCTGGCTTTTCCCGCCGGCAATACCTCTACAATAAACAAGACCAACAAATGCTTTTAGTTGGTCCATTGTCGCATTGAACATATCAGCATTGTTTCGGTCAGCTTCGGCCTGAGTATACTTTAGAATCTGTTCCCACATTTCCGTGTCAAGCAAACACAGTAAACTGCTCAGTGGATCTGTGATATTTTCCTTGGCGCGAGGGGTGGGCCCTGGAGGTTCTCTCATGACATTGGCCTCTGTTGCTCTGCCTCTCGAACGGCCAGGGGGTTGTTCAATCCGTATGGTACCATCTCGTGCTTTCTCTTGCATGGATGGTGATGTCTCTTCCATGGATGTGGTCGCCTCAGGTTCTGATTCTGAACCTGAATCAGATTCTATAACAGCGCCACTTCCATCATCAGCTCTCTCATCATCACTCTCTAGCTCGCATGCCAGTTCCTCTGCTTCTCCATCAGATTCCCCCTCTGAAATACTCTGTACCTCGGCCAATAATTGCTCTGGCGTCCAGTGCCTCCGTATGCCTCTGCCTCCAGGATGCATTGTAAAAAAAAAAGATGCATTCCAGAGACACAGACTGCTCTACTAATTTATAGCTCTTTGTATCTCAGGGAATGCAATTATAATAACAGCCACACCCACAGTGTCTATTGTCTATGCTAGGGTACTTACTTATCAACAATTTGCATTTAATAGTATAACGCCCACCAGCCGCTATTTTTTTTATAACAGTACAACAGGTAGGATTCAAGTGGGTTCCCCCGTACAGTAGGGTGACCAGACGTTCCGACATGTCTTCTTTTTGAGACCTAAAAATGTGTCCGGGCGGAATTTCAAAATTGTCCGGGATTTTATTAAAGCCTGAAACATGTTCACATCGAATTTGCGTTGCGTTTCTCTGGGTCGTTCACAAACTACAGTGTTTCCCACACATTGACGAGACTATGGCGGCCCGCCATAGTCTAATTTCGGCCGCCATAGTCTCTGCGTGCACATGAATTATTATTATAAAAAAAAAAAAAAAAAATTTTTTTTTTTTTTTTTTTGCTCAGGCGAAGTTTGAAGACATACACCCCCCCCCCCCCCCCCCCCGTCAACAATCGCTCCATACCCCCCCCCCCCCCCCCCCCCCCTCCCCGGTCAACAATCGCTCCATACCCCCCGTACCCCGTCAACAATCAACAATCGCCCCATACCAGCCCCCTCCCCCCCCCCCCCCATAGTCTCCAAAATTTCTGTGGGAAACACTGAACTAGTTAGGCTACGCCCTCAATCCCCTACTCACTTCTATTCGCTTTGCATTTGTGGAACTGAGAAGGGGGAGTGGTGAAGAAGAGCCTTCGGATTGCATGGTTTGATTGTAGAGTTATCCTCATGTTTTGTATTTATTTTTTTACTATTATTGGGACAAACAGCATTGCACTGTCCCTATTATAGGGACAAACAGCATTGCACTGAATGCCACATAAATATATAATTATGTTTTTGCACGTTTGTAACATTCAAAATCCAGGGAAAAGTATTCATATGGTTCATCTACGTCACGTTTTCTGGAACGCCGCCATTTGCACGACCAATCTCGCCAAGTATGACCGCCCACACCGCTCATCTGAATGTTAGAGAGAGACAGAGATATTATCGATTTTAGGCTCCGATCCATATTTGTTATCCCTAGTTTTTTTTTAGTCCATTAGTATGCTTGCCTCAAATCAATCTTCATGACATATTCATTTAGTCCACAACCCCTCCCCATACAGTGGAGATATCTTGAAAGCGTTCAAGAGCACTGATGCCTACCAATATACTGTGGCTGGATGGGTGAAGGACGCTAAAGTGAGGCACTTTGCCACCAATAATCTTTATCTGAAAAGGGCAAAGTTAAGTACGATATATTTGTGACTTCTTGTGAACAGTTTGTGGTGGGTTACCATCATTGATCGTTGAAATCAGTCATCAAATCATAGACGATAATTTCGCCGGGGACGCTTAGGACGAGTTTTCTTCAAGATTAATTTTGTACCCACAACAAAACCCGATTTGAATTATTATGGATTATTTTGGACAATGAATGACGTATTAATACCAATACTCTTTGGCTGGGACGATGTCAACAATGGGCATATGGAGCAGAACATAGTGGGTCATATGTCACGTTTTTTGTATGCATTTTATTCATTAGTAAGCTACATGGATATGCCACAGAGATAACGCAGCGATATGATCATGAGCAGTTAACTTCTAACTTGATGAAGTGAAATGTGAGAGAGAAGGTGATGCAGTCGTATTAAACAAAGACGTTGAAAGATGGTGCGATCTACGAGAGAGACGCAAATTATTCTAACACCCGTTCGTCCGGGGTTCAATCCCCACCGAATCAGTGTTTTAGGAAGGAATACTGGAGAAATAAAAAAATACTTATCATGTCATTTATTTTCCATTTCTTTGAATATTCTAAATTGACTGACCATAGTATTTTTTCCTCAACAGAAGTGGTCAGTGGTGAGTTTCTTGGCTGCCTGCCGCGAAACTCACCTGAATGGAATTTATGTGGCTGTAATTTCCCATGCAGTGTCTTTGTAACAAAGGCTCATCAGTAACATTAACTTTACCGTGAGTTTTTGCGAGGTATATTTGGGTTATAGGGATACTGTAAGACATATTTATTACATTAAAAGTAAATTGTTAAGCCTAATATCTCTGATATAAAGGAAATTACAGAAATAAGCCAACGGCAAGAATTATATGACGTGCCCAGGACGTGAACTCGGGTCGCCCAAATTGATGGGCAGATATTAACCCACTCAGCCAACTGCTGGTTCATAAGGATAAAGGAATGGAGTGTTATTAATAAAATATCCACGATAACAATATAGGCATATCTCAATTAATTGAATTACTTTATTTGCATCATTTAATCTTAAACCCTTAGTGAAAATATAGGCTGTTTGTACTTCATATATGTACATTTATGACAAAATCGTGAGGACTAGGCTTGTGACAAACACACACATGTGGCGCTCGCGCGGTAATAGCTCATTGGCGCCACATAGTGATCATTATGTGCAAATGCACAGCCTCTCATTCAAATTACTTAGGGGTCATTTGTCCCCTCTTGTGGCGCTAGTAGTAAGTAAAAATGGCCTGGCGTTTCTAGTGTTAAAAGCCTTTCATCTTGACACTATTTAGGTTTTGTTTGGTGTACAGTAAATCTCAGGGATGGTAGCAATGATTTCATGGATTTCTGCGTTGCATAATCAATGTTTGTTCTTTTACCCTCGTAGGACTAGGGAGAGTGTCCCTGCACTCTTTTCCCCCTTCAAGCCCTAGAAGGGGGTGTTGGCTTGGGGAGGGGCTGGAGTCCTGGAGGGCCCTCAACAAAAGCTCAAATGTAGGAGTAAGTCAGTGCCTGCACATGTTGTCCCTGACGTGATGTCGTATGAATTTAAGGAGCATGATGCTGTGCTCCCAGACGAGGAGGGGACCCGTGACCAGGAGTCAGGGAGAGACGGCGGGGGAACTGGCAGGTCGGACCACTGCTGGTGTTGTTCTCTGAAACCAGTTTGCTTCATCTCTGGTGATTGCACTGGAATGCACATGGCTTCTTGTGTTATTTATAAATCATCTCTGTCATTGACAATCAGTGGTTTTTTTTGGCCATGTGTGTGTGTGTGTGTTTGTGTGTGTGTGCGATAGAATAACATGCATGTCCAAACTCCTATTTCCACAAGGTATAGCAGTAAGTAATCCTATTTCCACACAGTATGCACATAACGGTGTTAGAGAGAAGCAGTGCCTGCATTGAACTAGTTCCCAGAGGGACACTCTCTTGCTCTCTTCTTCCTCCATCATCCTACAATTGTCTCCGCTTCGCTCTCGCACTCTCAAAGATAATGTCATGTTCTCTTTTATTGAGGTCACCCCTTCGGCGGCAACGTAGAGACGGTGGACGGCGTGGGGTTCTGCGCCTGGCCCAGATCCCATGATCTGGGCCAGGCGAACCTGCTCTGGAACCTGAGAGACTCTTCAAACCTGACCTCAGTCCACCACAGAGCAACAGGAGACTTAAATAAAGTAACACTTTGAGCTAGTCAAGCCCTTTATTCATCCCTTTTTAGGGGGAAATTCTTTCTCTGCTTTTGACCCATCCGGGTCAGCTACTGGGCGGACTAACTCCTTGACTGTGAAGGTTTGTAAATCACTCATATTTTTCATAACTAGTTGAGAAAACACATTGCCATGGTGCTGAACATTTTTTCTTTGCAGGAGGTGAGGCTGCCGTGTCTGTGGAGGAAGTTTTGATGTTCGCAACTGGACTGAATTCACTTCCCCCATCTGAATTGGAACCATCACTAAGAATAGAGTTCCTGGATGACTCTCCATTCCCAATGGCAAATACATGTTGTGAGGGACCGGCGTGGTCGCCCCACGTATCTGAGATACGGCCAACCAGATTCAGAGAGTGTGGTCAAAAACTAGGGCAATTGTCTCAGGACAAGAAAAGTGAATCTTTATTTTCTCTCTTGTACTGACCTCCCATCAAGCCAGCACCACCTTCAGCCCCCAAACACCAAATGAGCCAGCCCTTAAATAGGGAAATGAAGTGGACCAATCAAGGCCGTATGGGCCAGACCATTAGTTGGGGGAACACTCATATATATATATATATATATATATATATATATTAGAGCTGTCAAGCGATTAAAATATTTAATCGTGATTAATCGCATTAATGTCATAGTTAACTCACGATTAATCACAAATTATTTTTCTATGCTAAATATCCCTTGATTTTTTTGGCCCATAATTCTTCTCATTTTAATTCTCTTATCAACATGGTGAAGTGCATCGGCTTGCCTTGTGCAAAAGATTTTTTATTGATAACAACATTGGCATATACTGATCAAAACAGGACGATAAAAAAAGAGCCTATAGTGCAATTAAACGACTGCTTTGAACAAATGTAATTTGAACATAGCAGTCAGGCTACTGCTTCTTCGTTTTGATAAATAAAAAATAATAAAAATAATAATAATTTTTTCAATAAAATAATTGCGTTAATCGCGCGATAAAAAATTTAACGCCGTTAAAATTGGTTTGTGTTAACGCCGTTAATAACACGTTTAACTGACAGCTCTAATATATATATATATATATATACACACACACATATACACACAATATAATAATAATTTCTCTAATGCAAGACTGAGAAGGGGAAGGATTTCACCTTCTCACACATGTTCAAACACATTGAAATTACCACTCCTAGACATGTACACTGTGTTTAAGACAAAAAAAAAAAGGGACATTGGACTTCAAAATTCTCCAGGATTTTGATGTTTTTAAGCCATGAGATGACCCCTAGGGACGCTGAAAAGGTGGTTCTTTGTTGTTATTAAAGGTTAAGAATCTTTATAATGTAAAGATATGAGTGTTTTTCTCTCAGTTAACATTTTAGCCATTCTATTTCAGACAAAATAAACAAGGCCAAGAAGTTTTGTTTTAATACTTAAAATGTAATAAATATGCATTACTTTGCTATTATTTGATTCATTTATTTCATCAAAACACTGGGTGACATTCAGACATAGACGGCAGTGTTCCACAGCTACAAATCAGATTTCAGGGCATATTAAAAAACATCTTAAACACTCTAAAAACAATAGCAGGAAGAAAAGAAAAGGGTTAGGGTTAGGAAGAGAAGAGGCAAACCCATTCACCTTTTGCGCTGAATTCACCCTTGCCCTCCCACGCCTCCTCCGATCACTCCTGCGGATGTTACACCTGCCCTAGCAAGGGAAGATCCGAGTCACCAGGCTCCATCTTCTCCTTCCCCCTCCTCTTCCTCACTACTCAGTTCTTCTTATCACCAGCCCCGCATACACCCCTACACGAATCGCAAAGCCACTATGTGGTCCCTCCCGATTAGAAAATCCATAAACATCATGGGCGATTCGAATTCAGCCCGTATCCCAAAAGTAAAACTGGACTAGATACAATGTTTCCCAGGAGCTACGCTCAGACACATGACAGCCGTCCTACTTAGACACACGTCTCCCAGACCGGACACCAAACTCATTGTTTTATCGGTTGGCATAAACAACCCTCATTAATTTCTCACGTAATTTATCTGCACCACATCAGACCCTATTAACACGCCTTAATTCATTCATCACTATAAAATACACACTTTTCGAAATACACCATTCTGAATTTCACACAACTCATGACGACATACATTGGACAGCAGACACTGCATCACACGCACTTCAACATTGGCTGTGGGAAAAAGAGTTTCCTCGACGCACATGGTTGTTGTTAAAAAGCATATTTTTACTTAACACATAGCACAACCGTCGAGTCACTTGCACAACTCAAGCCTCCCTCAATTCTAAGGCTACGTTTACACGATGACTGTCTGAACAGAAGACGCAAAAGTGGCGTTGAGTCTTCACTTTTTATTCCGCGTTTAGAAGAGAGGAAATCTGCGTGCATACGGTGACGCAAAAGTGTCTGAGCCATGTCTGAACGCATGCGTAGAATCTTCCTTCTCTTATCCGTGTCGCCAAAAACCAAAAAGATCCTTCTCTGTTCAGTAATACTATCTGTAAATATCCTGTACATTTCGTGGAAATACTCCTGTATGCTTGTTAGAGCTGCCAGAGCAGCTTGAAGGTCCGACGCATGGAAATAATCTGACATGTTTGTTGTACTGGCACATGTATGTGACGTAAACGCGTACGCGACGTGAGCAGATCTGAGCAGTGTTTTGCGTCTTGGCCGTTTAGACGGAAACGCTAAGGCGGAGCGTATTCAACTTTTTCACCCTGGAGGGTGGTTTCAGATTTATGCGTTTTCATGCCCCAAAAACGCTGTCACCGTCTAAACGAAAGGTACTTCCGATAAAATATTTTGTCGTTTTCACCCGCAAGCGTCCTTGTGTAAACGGGGCCTAAAACTCTGGCCTTCTTAAGGAGCACCAGAATGGGTGTGGCTCAATTAGCCCATTAGACTATTATGGCTAACAGCCAGACAGGAATATGTGCATCTTTTAAAACATGGTTTAAAACAGTGAAGATGCCATTCACATCTCCTTCCCCCTCTTTTAAGCTTGCAAACACGGTTCCAAGCGCAGTAGATAAAAAAAGGTAAAATATTGTGCAAGTAATTTGTGTTAAATAAACAGTTCAAAGAGTCTCTCTGGTGACCGCCAATCTTCATTCCAAGATCGCTCCTTCTTGGCCAAACACTGCACTCTTCACTGTACACAGGCCCAGCTCTGAGACTTCCTCCATCCAGACCTCCAGACCACCTGCAAAATCCGCTCAGGCCTCTGCAGTTCCAGCAAATAACTCTGCCTCTGAGCACTTTCCCTGGGCTGCAGACTGGTCCTCCACGGGATGTCATCAGGAAGTCCTCAGCCATTACTGTCCTCCGCCACTGCTGTTCTGCTAAGGCTTGGCAATAGCTCCCCACATGGCTCACGTCAGCAACAAGGAGTTCCCGAGCTATTCCTCCTTCAGGCATTGGCCAACCCCAAAGGACAGCAGTTCAACTCCACCAGTGATCTCCCCTCCCAGCAGGTCTCTTCGTCTACCTGCTCACCCTTCCCTGCGGCTTCCACCATGAAGCTCCTCGAACAATATTTTCCGAAATGTGGGTCCCCTCCACTCAGCTAGAGGAATCATCCCACCAGTGGTGTAGTCTACGTGATACGCAGGTATACGGCGTATACCCACTAGGAACGCACCAGGATTTGCGTATACCCACTTAAAAATGTGCACGGATACTTATCAATCGTCTTGTGACAGGTCTTTCACTTCTGTGTTTATTTTTCGGAAATATCGGTTGGGTATAACTGCAATAAAATACTTTAAGCAGGGGAAGTTATCTCCTACATTCACCATTCATAAAATTCCCGCTGCGCGCTCGCGCTCTGCCCTGTCTCTGTTACGAAGCGCGAAGCTGCCCCTGCATCTCTGCAAGTTGGCGGGCCGAGCCCCTCCTTCTCGCGTGTGTGTGCGTGTGTGTGCGTGCGTGCGTGGGCGTGCGTGTGTGTGCGTGTGTGTGTGTGTCCAGTCCTCCCATATTAAAGTGTAAACCACATAATAAAGGTAAGAACACATCAAACGAGTACCCCGCGTATAGACGCGTATAAAATCGGCAATTTTTCCATAGGGAACCATTGGTTTACGCGCGTATGAGCTGCGTACATGCGTTACATGCGCTAAAGCAACATTTTACCCGCGTTGGCGGCTGCTTGCTTCAGCGTTGGTGTTACGTTGTTGCGCAAAATTTACTCAAAGCAATTCATGCTCCCTTTTAGGTTGCGCGTGTTGCGCGTGTTGCCAAGCAATTTACCGCCAGAACAGTAGGTGGAGTAATATGTGGAGTAAAGTTTTTCGTTGAAGACGACCTCGAGAATGACGTCTTTGCCTGTGGGAGTCGTTGGTTTGTTTATGTGCCAGATCGTGTTCTCCCCATACACAGTGAATGATGGCAACAGACAGAGGAACAGGGGTGATGAAGTTGTTGATTATTGGGGTTGTATAAATGTGCATATCTCTCTACATTTTAAAACGACATAATGTCGATTCATCTTGATGTCGGTGGCTCTTGATGTTCTTGCTGTATGAAAATCGAAATGGAAAATCGTCCTTGCCTTCTGGCTTTTAAAAATGGCGGTATGAAAACAGGAAATGTGATACTCCAGACAGGAAGTAGTAACCAGACCAGCAGACCAATCACAGCCTTGCAGGCTGCGCGGCTCGCGTAAAAGCTTACGAAAAAATTAAGTCTATAAAAATCGCCCGACGCACGCAAGACGTGAGAAGTCGCACAAGGGGTGCGCAAGGGCGCGCAAGGGCCTCTTGCGCTTGCGCTTACGCTTACGTAACTGAGCATAAATCGGCCTTTATTAGCGGCGTATGAGCTGCGTATAGATACGCGCGTACATATACGCGCGTACGCGAGGAGTTCAAAAAATGTAACTTTCAACGCTCATACGCGTTATGCTTAGCCGCGATAGCCAATCAGCGTGGAGCTTGACCCGACGTCACTGGCAGAGAGTAGTGACGCTTGCACAGAAGCATACGGCCGACATCTTTCTTTATTCTGGGTGGAAATAGTAACATAGTAACGCCATTAAATGCGTTTATGGAAACATTTTTAGCGAGAAATGTGCATTTTACTTTCATAATGTTCGCTCTGTGAATGTGAAGGATTTTTGGTTTGATAGTTATGACGAAGAGTGAACGCTCCGTTCACTTGCATGGACAGAGTCTCTGGTTGTAAGCAACCTCAACGTCTTGGCGGACTATTTCTCTGCTGATCAACACTACGAATGCTGGAAACACACCAGACACACCATGTGAAGTTATTTAACCCGATTATTGTTATTTATATCCGAGATTATTTAATCTAACCCGATCCAAGCTCTATCATGCACCCAAACACGGCGGCGTTTGGGTTTCCTTCCTCGGACTCCTAAATCCAGCGCAGCCACAGGCGCGTAGCTGCGTACGTAGGACCATTTTTGACACAAAATGGTCAAGCAACATTTTAGCTGCGTTACGCGCGTAAATCTTAAGGCCGATTTAGGGTCGTTTTAGACGCAGAGACGTAAGCATGTAATTTACACAAGGGACTTGTTTTAGACAAGTTTTGATTTACGGTTCCTTTAAGGTTCCTTAAGGATTGCGCGTGTTGCAAGGGGATTCTCCGCCAGAACAGTAGGGGGAGCAACGAACAAATCTGTGGGCGTGGAAGTGGAAATCGCTGGCTTGTTTATATTTATGCACTTCCAGTATTTTCGACGAGAGTAGCAGTAGCTAAGTTTAGGTTAGCGGTCTTTTTCCACACTCTGAACAACCGGAAATGTGAGACTCCTGAAAGGATGTGGTTAGCTGGCCAATCACAGTCTTTGCGAGCTGCGTAGGGCCGTAGTGTTTTAGTCGCATAGTCAGGAATTTTGGGCGACGCACTTAAGCACGTAAGGGGGGATATTTTACCGCGCAAGGGGGGGTTATGTATCTTACGTGCTTACGCGTTACGTCTAAAACAGAGCATATATCGGCCTTTACGCGGGTACGCGTTTGGTGTGTTCGTACCTTAAGTAGTCAACAGAAGACAATGTTTTAATCCCACTTTATATCTCCTTGTTACTTTTAGATGAGAACCCCTGGCCAGCCTTTCAGACTGGGTGTCAGGCTAGGGAATTTATAAACAGGCATCCTTGGTTAGAGTGGAGGGAAAAAAAGTTATAGGTAAATGTCAGCCAACATACAGTTGGTATACACAATTGAAATTCATAATGTTAATCACTATGCAAATGAGAGTATAGCTAATTCATGGTCATTTTTAAGGTGCAGTAATTTCACACTTTTACACAATTCAATTACTGTATGGTATGTTAGATAACAACAGTAAGAGCTCAAATTAGAGCAATTGAGAGAGTGAAACATGTCATCTCCTTCTCATGCACTGGTTAGCCATGGATGTAAACAGTTCATTAAATTATTTTGAGTAGATTTTGTCCTTGTTTAGCATGTGCTATTGCTACTATAGATATACAAAGGACAACTTGTCATTTTTGTGTTCTATTTGTTCATACTGTTATTAAAACTGATAAACCTACTCAGCTTTCCATGATTGTTGATAATAGTTATACTCTTAAATCAGCGGGTTGTAGAGCCCTGCGTTGGTGAGTGTGGTGCGACACCCCATAAGCGCCACACACGTACACGTACCGGTCGGACGGGTTTGTACAAGGCTGGGAGGGAATCATCACAGTATACCCACTACAATAAAATAGACCACTGCATCCCACCACTGCCACCAAATGTGAAAAAGAGTTTTCTCGACGCACAAGGTTGTTGTTAAAAAGCATATTTTTACTTTAAACACATAGCACAACCGTCGACTCACTTGCACAACTCAAGCCTCCCTCCAGTCTAAAACCCTGGCCTTCTTAAGGAGCACCAGAATGGGTGTGGCTCAATTAGCCTATGAGCCACAGCTGCAGACTATTACGGCTAACAGCCAGACAGGAATATGTGCATCTTTTAAAACATGGTTCAAAACAATGAAGGTGCCATTCACATCTTCACAGGCTGGATCAGTTAAACTTCGGGCGGGGACTAAGTCCCAACAGGGACACCCCCGTCCCCAGGAATCTAACATTCTGAACCTATCCACCATCTTCCATCTGTCAGAAACGGAAACTCAGCTGCTGGAGAGGGGCCTCAGTTTCACCCCCACCCCTCATATTTCAGATAAACTCAAATTCCGAAATGGGTCCCCTAATCGGACTGAGTGGTGCGGTTGGTCGCCAACGGTCTGGAAGTCTTCCCGGAGCTCCAGAGCAGCGGGACAACGTCGCGTCTGAGGCCGAAACGGGTGCCCTAATCGGACTGAGTGGTGCGGTTGGAGAATACACTAAGCCCCACCCCTTTAGTCATGTGCTGCTTCAGAAATTGTAAATGGGCCATTCAAATTGGTTTCACATCTTTTGTGGAAGGACCAGTCAAACTGGTTTCACTTGAAGAAATGATCCAAAAATGCATTGCAGTTCCACAGTTGCTCTGTGTGTGAATGAAATGCATCCATTTATGTACAGACACAATTATTATCTTTTCCAGACCTTGGGGAATGTGTGATTGAAATGATGAATCAAAATGTGAAGTGCAAATGTTAATAAAATATCTTGAAAGTGTATCTCTGTCTTTGGAAAAAAAGCCAATCTTGGAAAAAGTCTGCAAGTGTGTTGAAGTTTACCAAAATGAGAGAAACCTCAGCAGTCCTCTAGAATGAATACGATTTTTAATTGATATATCTCTAAAGATAAGAAACAGGATATCACCACAGAACCTCAATTTAAGTTACACAAGCTAGAACAAGTTGCAAAACAGCTACACAACAAAAACAAAAATCAGCACTAAAAAACACATATGAAACATTTCACCAAAATGGGTCATTTCCCGCTTTTGGAGTCCTCATCCCTATCCTTTAAAGAGCCATCAGCACAAACAAACACACAGATGAAACATTTCACCAAACAGGGACATGTCATAGGTGTCTCTGAAGGCAGATGCCCTGTAAGCTTTAGGAGTCACCCGCCGCCCCACCACCCCCCAAAGGTCAAAGGCCACGCATCATATTCAGAAAGTTTATCCATACATGCCAAGAATTGTTCCACTAAAAAACATATGAAACATCTCACCAAACGGGTCATGGTACGATTTTGGAGTCCTCATCCCAGGTAGTCAGAAACTGCTTTCTTCTGAGGGTCATCCAGGCGGTTAGCTGCTGTCTCAAATACCCTCCGTACAACCTGGCTGCTCACCTGGGGGACGTTGCACTTTTGCTGGAGCTTTATCAGATCACCAGCTGCATTGTAAATTGGCTTCCCGCGGGAGGACACAAAGAAAAAATCATCTCCATCCTTTTCATCCTGCTCATCTCGCTTACGTTTCCTTTCGCCAGCAAGGAGCTGTGGCCGCACTTTGTTGTAATATTTCTCAAACCACGCCTCCTCCTTCTTGGACAGGACAATTGAGACCACAAAATGTGCAGCCGTCTTGTGGTCCTTTACAAAAACAATTGAATCATCATCTGCGTGTTTCCGTTCAAGCCATTCCTTGACCTGTAACAAAAAGAGGAAATGCCATTGATTAGGAAATGTAAGGCTAAAATGTCAGGGTAAATGTATCAATAGAGCACATAAGAGCACAATAGAGCAGTAACACTCACCTTCATGCTCTGCACCACACATGGCCGTTGGCAGTGTCTTAATATGACAATTGCCTCAAGATAGTATAGCACAAATATGCACTCAGTCCTACTCAGGGAGGAAGAAGAACTGTCATCAAGTTGATTCATGATTTTCACTAAGTCACCTTCACCTTTATCAAGAACAGCCAAGCATTCACGAGGTGTGGGTTGACTTTTGTCAAACAACAAGGCATGCCTCTTTTGCACAATTTCTTTGCTCGCTTGCTTAGAGAGGACACTCTGTGAAGAAGTTAAAAAACTCAAATATAACGTGCACTGCTTGTAGAGCTCCCTGTCATCCTGTCTCAAGCCGGTCCTTGTCAAGTGGAACTCCAAGAACCTTTTCAAGCACTTGATGTAATTTCCTGATGTTTGTGCCTTATACCCTGCCTTAGCCTGTTGACCCAGGAAGTCTCTGAGCTTCTCTCTGTCATTGACAAACTTCAAAGATGGTTCCGTAGGATCAGCAAAATACAGGTACCGGGAAACAGTGTCAACCTCCTGTTGGTACTTTGCATTTTCGTAATCATTCTTTAGGTAGTCGGCAAAGCGCTTGAGCAATGGATGATCTGCTGAATGCTTTTTCAAAATGCCTAAATCCTTCGCTTTCACCATTTTGTCTTTGGTATACGTTTTCTCTTGTCTACATTGAAAAAGCTCATTGCTGCCGCAAGATTCCACATCAGATGGCTCTGTCTCTCCGGGTGCCTCCCCAGGGCATTCAGAAAGGGTTTCGGTGACCAACCTTGGATTACCAATGGGCAGAGGAGGAGGGACTCCTGTCACAAACAAGTGATGGTATTTCAGCTCCTCAATCAATCCTTCGAGTGGATTTGGTGATGAGACGATTTGCTTCAGGACTGCATAACTAAAAGCCCGTCCATTCTTCAGGAGGTCACACACATCTTTCTTGGCCTTTTCAACCACCTCTAGGATCTGTGGTGGTGTCTTATCCTTCATGCAGACTCTGCGCAGGTGACAGGATAGAGACTCTTGGGTCCTCAAACAAACTGGACAGAGTAGATAGTGTCTATGTGCAGCTGCAGATTTCCTGGTAAAAGAAAATAAATACGTTAATTCAGAAGTCATCACAACAAAACATTTAAAACATGGTAATACTTCATGAGCAATTACACTATATATATATATATATATAAATAAACAGAGGCATTAAATATTACTTACTTTTCCCCAGCCATTTCTTAAGATGAGACAGTGAGTGAAGATGAATCTCTGGAAGAATTATGGCTGTTCAGAAGAAAGACAAATTAGAACAATAACCTTTAAGAATGTAAGCTTTAGCTCTCTAGGCAGAATGGTCAAATCAAATTTAGCAAATTAAGAATGCAAGCTTTAGTTCTCTGGGCAGAATGGTCAAATCAAATACAGCAAATTAGAAAGGCTTTTTGAAAAGAAAACCCTTCTTGATCAGAAATAGCAATTAAAATTGCTTTTGCAGGCTATTGCCAAGGAATAACAGCGCTTTAGAAGTAGAAGGTAGCAATTAGAATTGCTTTTGATTCAATGGATGGCCAATGAATATGCTCTTCGGAAGTTCAGTAGATTTCAGCTGGTAGATTTCTGTGGGAAGTGGCAGGAATCTTCTTGCTTCAGAAATTTCTGAGTGAATTCTTTCAAAATCAGTCCAGTATTTATGATGCCAAAGTCTTTGCTCATTGGTTAACAGAGCCCCAGTGCAGTGAAGCCCCACCCCTTTATTCATGTGCTGCTTTAGAAATTGTAAATGGGCCATTCAAATTGGTTTCACATCTTTTGGGGAAGGGCCATTCAAACTGGTTTCACTTGAAGAAATTATGCAAAACTGCATTGCAGTTCCACAGTTGCTCCGTGTGTGAATGAAATGCATCCATTTATGTACAGACACAATTATTATCTTTTCCAGACCTTGGGGAATGTGTGATTGAAATGATGAATCAAATGTGGAGAAAAAGCCAATCTTGGAAAAAGTCTGCAAGTTTGCTGAAGTTTAACCAAAATGAGAGACACATCTTCAAAAACACAGGTAAGAACACGCCCCTTTCAGCTTGCAACAATAGCTTGTGGGGGGAGGAGCTTTATGCAACAGGCATTATAAATACTGGAATTTCATGGTGAAGAATCTTAAATGCATCAAAGGTAAGCCTTTCTTTTATTTTTTATCAAAATATGTTGATATGATCTGTAGATATAGAATACACTCAGCTCTTCATGATCTACAAAAAATTAATATCTGAATTATTTTCTCTCTTCACATACTGACTATTTGATATAGTACCATTCTCCTTTTTACATTCCATGCTTTGTAATGCCTTGTATGTAATGCCCTGCTAAGTAATGCCTTTTTTTTCTAATTCAAGTAAAACAGCAAACAGGCACTACTTGCTCTGTCCACGCTGTCTCAAAACACAAGCAAGCCTGTCTGTCCATTTGCGGAGGGTATGCTTGAAGGATGGCTCTGATGCCGATGTTAATGCCATTGTTGACAAAGCAAAGCACGATGCAGACCAATTTTTGATTTCGCTTAAATTGTGAAATATATCATATGAATCTGCATGAAAACTATTTGGGGAGATGTTAGGAACCCAGCCTCACAATCTCTGATGTTTTTTTCTATTTTTAAACATTATTTTTAGGCGTTCACCACAGGTGCTGATGCGTCAGCATATGTGCGAAAGTCCTCCATGACATACCCTCCCGATCCCCGACGGTCAGTCCGACGACCATGCATTATTTTCGGACACCTTCTGAGGACATCCTGCCCACGCTGGAGGATGGAAACAAGGGCCTAGAAGAAGAATAAAAACATTTTCACAGTTTTTGAGAATAAGTCCATCCACATTTAGGCACAGAATGGAAATAAAAACGTTTTTGGCCGTTTTTTTGACTAAGCCCATTTGGACTTGGCTCAGAAGCAGAATAAAAACATTGTAACTGTTTTTTGAGTATATCCTTGTGGACTTAGACTCAGAATGGGAATAAAAACGTTTTTGCCCTTTTTTTAGTGTCCAGCTCCAGTTAAAGTATCACAGAGAGTAGCCTTGTAGTGCTGTGTAAGTGAGAGATCTTTTTGTCAGTCTTAACGACCCTGTCATTCACAAAAAACACTTATTTCGGGAGAGGTAAGCTCATGTGTTGGAGCTTCTCCAAATAAGAGAAAATGCCCCACCCCCCACAGCCTTAGTGACTGACAGTATGACCAGACCAGCCCTCACAGCTGACCCTTTGAAATGGAGAAGGATAGCGCCCAGCAATTAGGCCACAGAAGACTGCCTGCTAGTTGAAACTTACAGTTTGACTGCTCAGATCAGATCAGACCAGGCCTCACATATGAACCAAGTAATGCACAATGTTATATGCTGCTGATACAGGCCAGACTCAAGCAACAGCAACTTAGTGCAGCAGAGAGAGAGAGAGAGAGAGAGAGAGAGAGAGAGAGAGAGAAAGAGAGAGAGAGAGAGAGAGAGAGAGAGAGAGAGAGAGAGAGAGAGAGAGAGAGAGAGAGAGAGAGAGAGAGAGAGAGAGAGAGAGAGAGATTCATTTTGTATCTCTAGTCACTGAGAGGCCCAGAGGGAACTTCTTCCAAGTTTGGCTAAAGACATGAGGAGAGAGAAGGCACAAGAGCTGGGAGTGCAGAATTCCTTTGTTAGGCTTAACGACCCTACCAGTTTAACTGCACAGGTGTGAAAAAGCCGGTTTCGCTGTCCAAAGGGATTAAGCCAAAAAACTGTGAAAATGTTTTTATTCTGCTTCTGTCACTAAGTCAGAATGTAACTAGTCACAAAAAAGGCAAAGAAAAAACCTTGAAAGAGTCCCTTTAGAGATTCCCTAACTGATTAACCATGGGTGAAAAAAGTTGGGGCTGGTGGCACGGGCTCCATGACATACCCTCCCGATCCCCGACGGTCAGTCCGACGACCATGCACTATTTTCGGACACCTTCTGAGGACATCCTGCCCACTCTGGAGGATGGAAACAAGGGCCTAGAAGAAGAAGAAAAACATTTTCACCGTTTTTGAGACTAAGTCCATCCACATTTAGGCACAGAATGGAAATAAAAACGTTTTTGGCCGTTTTTTTGACTAAGCCCATTTGGACTTGGCTCAGAAGCAGAATAAAAACATTGTAACTGTTTGAGTATATCCTTGTGGACTTAGACTCAGAATGGGAATAAAAACGTTTTTGCCCATTTTTTTAGTGTCCAGCTCCAGTTAAAGTATCACAGGAATTAGGAATTATGCTGAAATAGACTGTCATGGAGGTCGCGCCGTCGAAGGTAACGGCTGACCTTTGACACTTGGGAAGGCCGCACGGGTCTGAAACTCTACAAGGCGATTGCCTGTGGTGTCCTATAACACATACTGCAGTTTCAGACCCCTACCTTAAAGCGTCGATGCCTAATTAAACGGAGACAGTGTCATTTTCACTATAGGGCATTTTGTAAAAACAAGTCTCGTTGGCCGCCGCGCGGTGACCTTTGAGCCCAGGCCCACCAGATTCGCAACAGAGGTTCCCCCAGAGCCACTGAACGATAATCTGGAAAAAAAAGTGGACATTTTTTTTTCCCACTTGCCCTTTAAAATTCACACAGAAGCAGTCAGACTGGTGATCTCTGCCGCACGGGTCTGAAACTCTGCAAGGCAATTGCCTGTGTTGTCCTATGAACCATACTGCAGTTTCAGACCCGTACCTTAATGTTTTCATGATTAATTAATAGAAGAGGCAGTTTTCAGGAAATCACACTTTTTATTAATTTATTCATTCATTTAATGAATTCATTTAAAGGTTGCGTAGGTGATTTGCTTTTTTGGCCATTTTTGCAAAATTACTTGAAATCCTTATCATAACCCGCTTACAGCCACTGAGTTAGAAGTACTGACATGAAAATTAAACTTGTCAATCATCTGTGGAACGGGCAGGGCTCGAAAAACTCCAGCCAATCATTTCCATTGCCACCGAGTTTCATTGGACAGTAAGTACGTCAATCAAACGGTCGTACTGCACTCCCCCTCCCCCCCTCCCCCGCGCCCCGCGCGCGACCCCTTCGTGCAGTACTCGTGACCCAGAGCTCGTGACCCAGAGCAAGCTCCTGTTTGTTGTTATCCTGCGGTATCTACTGGAACTAGTTAATCCACATTTGGACCTAGCAGTAGAAGACAATTTCCATGGCAGACAAGACGTCACAATCCCCACCACCACCGCCACCACCACCACCAGCAAAGAGAAGGAAAACTCTTTTTCAGAGAGTAATTGATAATAAAAACGCTGAAAGAGAAAAACTGAAATCAAGAATAATCCTAGGCGCTGCTTTTGAACGTTGGCGGCAACTGAAGGACGAGAAGGGTCTTAAAACCGATGCTTGTGTGGCGGTTGACCTATTTTCAAAGTTTATACCGTTTATACTCGGTAATACCGGTGTTGAGACGAGTGTATTACTCGGTGTGAAAATGTCCACACCGCGGCAACCCTAGTGAAAACCAGGACTTCCAATACAATTAAATGAAACAAACATACATTTTCTAAAAATAGTAATGATTTATGTGACCGTTTAATGTTTATAACATCTGGTGCAACCATAGCCGCGAGAACGTATTCTCAGCAGGGGGTGCTGGAAAAAAAAACCCGGCCTGCACTAGACTCGCAACTCGTCACATTGATAAAAAAGATATATAGCAGCGCAGCTCAATTACACCAGTGCATGCGCGCACAGTTGAAAATCGATCGTTGTGTTCATTTCCTTCACACCATGGTTCACATCCAGCTGCTCACAGAACAAGTTTAGCGCACCACCGCTACCCTCACACTTTTTCATATAACCTTTTTTCAGCACTAGGACATATGAGCATTAAATAAATGCTGCGTCTCAACATGCCTTGGACAGTAGCGAGGATGACTCGCTTTGCCACGGGCCGAAACAGTTCGGAGCGACCACAGCCAGAGCGAACACAGCGGGGCAGAGGAGTGTCAGGAAGTCTTTGGTGTACACATCAGTACGGCCTATTTGCATTACTGTTTAGTGGCAATGCAGTGTTTTATTCTATGCCTTTTTATTTTCGTATATTATTTCAATTAATACAATTTATTTATTCATGAAATCAAGATCTGGTCTTCAAATCTTTTTTCCAAATATAGGTCGTATTACAATGGGGTTTGTGTTTATATTCGGACCAATACGGTACAGCGGACGCTCACATGACGTTAAGCATTTCCTGGTGCATAATGTGACGCTTCAGAACCTAAAATCCCGTTTCTCCCCGTTGATACGACAACACATAACCGGCGTTTTCAGAAATCTCCACTTTGGTTTTTAGAAATGATCGTTTTCTGTGATAAGACAGGGCCTCGGACAGGGGGTGTTGCAGCACCCCCAAAACCCCTACTTCCCGCGGTACTGGGTGCAATTTACAGCTGAATGTAGTGCCATGTTGTTAAACGAAAACCTACGCTAGCCTGGCTCGCTCTCGCGCATCTCTGTTCGCGCTCGTGCATGATTGCGCGTCCAGGTACTTGGAATGGGTGGAGTCAGAGTCAGCGTTGAAGGAGAGGGGGTAGGACCATTTGAGTTGTGTATTTTCAAAATCTGCTGGCGTTTCGCAAATCGCGTACCCAACCTTTAATAAATAAAAGTTACTATAAAGCCCTAAACATTTCTAAAACAATTTAATATTTAGTGCATGATTTGAATTCTTTACAGTTTATGATTAGACGGTTATCACGTGTGTGTGTGTGTGTGTGTGTGTGTGTGTGTGTGTGTGTGTGTGTGTTTGTGTGTGTGTGTGTGTGTGTGTGTGTGTGTGTGTGTGTGTGTGTGTGTGTGTGTGTGTGTGTGTGTGTGTGTGTGTGTGTGTGTGTGTGTGTGTGTGTGTGTGTGTGTGCTCTCCGTAGGGCATGTCCTCTGCTATGGACAAAATCTCTGTTTAATATTATTATTTCATTATTAATTATTGAACAATAACCATAGGCGTCGATTACGGGGGTACGGGGGGGACATGTCCCCCCCACTATTTGAAAAACGAATTTTGTCCCCACCACTTTTAAAAAAGGGAAAAAATAAATAAAAATAAAAAATCCCCACATACTCAACCGAAATCGTCGAGTCTAAAATCATGTGATAGGCGCGCTCGAAGACATCATTTATTAGATAGGCCTACCTAATAAACCGTTGGAACACACAAGACCGGAACCCATGGCAACGCCGGTAAACAAACCCCGACTCCCGAGAAGCCCAATCCCTATGAGGTCCCCGCGCTACGGCCATCCGGAGGCACACAGAGCTTTTGGCCGTGATATTATGTATACAATTATATTATATTATATACCATTATATATAGAGCTCCGAGAGTCGCAAACGGCAACAATCACTTTCTCCTCCATGCTGCAGTACACCCCGGACTGCACTGCGCTGAGTTTGACGGTTGAACGCTGATTGGCTGTTACGTTACACATGTCACTCAGTGGCCACGCTGTTGAACGCTGATTGGCTGTCATCACGCGAAATTCGTGTCAAAGTTGAAATTTTTCGCGCCACAAATCCTCGTGAACGCGCTTGCCTGTGCACGGCGAAAGTGTGGCGCGACAAATCAAAAATATTCGCCCGATACGCGTCTATACGTTCACTTTGTATGGGATCTTGTCGTCCCGTTGCATTTTGGGGTGAACGCACTGGAGAAGTTTCAAGACAGACAGCCAAAATTGACATTTTTATTCAGAAAATAGCCGGTCCTTTTGCTTCCAATAAAAAGCATGTTTGTGACACTGGATATCGATATGGATACGTCATCTAGCCTGCATGTGGAGGGCCACATAAGGTAAGAAATTGGTTTACGTAAACTTTGCTGCTGGTTCTGTTTGCTCGTGAATCGTGATGACCTGGCCAAAGGTTACCAACGGTCCCAAGCGATTTTGATCTGATTCTGGTTGGTGCTCCAGTTAGTATGCGTTGTATATATAGATTGCAGCTAGTAGCAGCTACACACGGTGCGATTGCTATGCCCATGTGGTTATAGTTGGTTTTGTCTGATTGAGATATGTGACGACTTGGAGCCTGGTAGGCCTATCCTGACATAAATATGTTCTCGCATAACCTGTGTGATTATCCTAAACTGAAGGGGATTTTATTTGCGGACAATTTTCTTATGATGTTGTAACGAGTGAAGTCTACATTGGCCCTTCGCAAGTGTTTACTGGTGGTCAGGATTTGGCAGATGCAATTCTCCTCTGGGTGCTTGTATTTTTCTTTTTTTAATGCAGCATAACATATGCTACCAGCAGCCCTTGCGCGTCTTCAAAAGGCTGATGCTCAGTACCTCGTTTCATTTCGTACCCCCTTTACAGTCTGGCATTGTTTGTCTGGTAAACTCTGTCGATGTCAAGATAAGTGTTAAATTGCCAACACTGTTCTTTGTCCTGTGTGTATTAGTATTAGGCCTACATATCCCGAGCCAATACCCTGGTGTTTCCAACGCTGTTTTGCAAAACAAGCCAAAACACAAACTGTGGTTTTCAACTTTTATTGTTCGAATAGGATCTTCATAGGGCTGGCCCGAATGCCATTTTTCAGGCTTCGAATACTCGTTGGTTTTTCCGAGCGAATATTCGAATACTCGTTCCAGAAAAAAACACCATCAAAAACAACATTAATAATCCTTATATACTCCCTGGAACCGATTTTGACAGTATCTGCATATTTTGTTTAATAGCTTTTTGAACGTTAATTAGTAGGCCTAAGTAGGTTGAAGTTCCTTAGTTTTTCCCCGTGAAAGCGAACAGCTGTTGCTCCGTTCCAAATCAGCTGTTCTCTGTCATCTCAGCCCTTACGGGAGCTTTTCAATTCATCCTGGAACGTGCATCTTTTCAGGGAATTTGTACAATAAATCCATAACAAATACCGAATATTGATTGTCTTATGTGTCCATTTTATATCCATTATATTGACCGGGTATTCCCAGACGCTCACGCTCTGCAGCAAGCCAGTCACAGTTGATTGGCGCGGCGCTGTACAGCGAACGTAAACAAACAACTAAGCTAAGGTTTTAAGTATTACTTTTCCTCCAGAGATCCCGCTAATGTTGTGTTATAAAGTAAAGGGAAACAAGATATCTATTCTTCCTCCACCTCTCTCGCTTCTCTGCTTGGTGACGCTGACGCTTATAGTTGGCCTCCCTCGCTCTGGTAAAGTCACCTACGTGGAAAAAAAAAATAACGAAGCTCCGAATACTGATTTAAGCTTCAAATACTAATTTTCCGAACCAGTATTCGAATATTTGAATAATTTCAACACCTGACAATACACTGTAGAGCATATTGTAATGCAGCGTTGAATGGATGAATAGCTTACATAAGGGTACCCAGCACTTTTTAGACCACACTCAAGCTTATGGTTATTGTCCCCACCACTTCTAAAAACAAACTGACGCCCTTGACAATAACGGTGTGTCAGCTTCCTCGTTGGTGAGGATTAATTAATTATTACAAATATACAAGTTAATGTATATTTGTGTGCCATGGTTTCAGACGAACCTCGTAGAGTTTACTTCTTTGTGGTTGAATTACCGGCAGCCACAGATGCAACATTGCAGCGAGTGAAAACCGCATTCCAATGTCCATGTATGGAGTCAACGGCGCAACCAATTCAACTGAGCGACCCCTCCCGAAGTGGTACAGCCCAAGTCAGCCTTGAACTGCGATCGGTAAGAAAGACGTAACAGCTTATAACAACATTGATCTCTCATGCAGGCAATAAGATAGTGACACACTGTTACCGTGTCCAACAAACATAAAATCAGCAGCCTTTGGACTACCCAACATAAAGGCAGAAGACAGGATTCTTGGGGAAAACAAAGTTTTATGGTTGACAATGATCGTGAGGTCAGTACGACATGACGATTGTCATTGTCTTTCTTTTACTTCTCAAACTACGTTACAATTGAATGTTCATCAGCCCGAGCCACAATGTTTTGGCCAAATATTGTTACTATAAAAACAAACGAAACGAAGTGCTCCGTCTCCCCGGGAACATATATTGATTGAGTCTACATGGTTTTCTTTCGCAAAATGGCGCTGCTACTGCTGCTAGCTTATATAAGTTACGAATTGATCAAGAGTCAAATGTAAGTGAACAATGCATGACTTGAATTCTTTACAGTTTATGATTAGACTGTTATTACGTTTGCTCTACGTAGGCCTAGGCATGTCCTCTGCAGCCTGTCCTCCTAGAAAATACGACCGCATAGGTCGTTTGTACCGCCCCAAATTACGACCCACTGGAGCGTATTTAGCGCCTCTAGCGGTCATGCAAATAACGACATTCTGAAGTCTCGGGGCCGCTCGTGGACGCTCGTGGTTGCTCGGGACGCGCGTAGCCATATTAATCGTTATTATCTGAATGGGAAATGCAATATTTTAGGACAGATACACAATTGAACGTGTTTCTAATGACATTTCTAGCGAGAAATGTACATTTTCCTTGCATAATCTTCAGTCAGTGAATGTGTATGATCTTTATTATCTGAATGGGAAATGCAATATTTTAGGATCGATTCAGCGTTAAACGTGTTTCTAATAACATTTCTAGCAAGAAATATACTTTTTACTTGCATAATCTTCATTCAGTGATTGTGTCTGATCTTTAGTTTTATAGTTATTAGGAAGATTTAATCGTCTCGCTCGCATGTTTCAACGACGTCAGGTTGCGAGGGACGCTGCTTTCGCTAAACTAGCAGCTCACGTGTTTCCTGCGTTTGTGTTATTAAACCGTTACTTTATGTAACTTTTAATGATATTGTAATAACCACAGGCGAGGTATTGAGCGAAGTAAGCTTGATAGCAGGTTTATTGGATTCCACAATCGGACAGGCAGGCACAGCTCCACCGGAAAACTACAACAACCAAAACTCCCGCCCGGAAGGAAACCCCCGGAACCCCCTCTCAGAAGGCCCGCACCTTCCTCCCAAACCCTGTGACGCTAAAATATCATCTTGTTAGAAACCCGTTTATCTGAGAGCCAACCCAGTAGCCAAAAGCATACGTTGACAGTGTACGTTTTCGTGAACACTGGATTACGTCGCATTTCAACATAAAATAGCGTGCTAAGCACACACACACACACACACACACACACACACACACACACACACACACACACACACGCACGCACGCACGCACGCACGCACGCACACACACACGCACACTAGGGGTGTGCCAAATAATCGTCATGACGATGCATCGCGATTCTAATTTTCACGATCTACTGCATCGATTGTTGACGCCAAGAATCGATTATTAATTAAAAAAAATGAATAATTATTATTTATTATTTTTTTTATTTATTTTTTTAAATATATTTTTATAAAGCCTATTCACTTTTTGTGGCATCAGTTTGTCCTCTTATGTTTATGAAATGATATTGTTGTTATAATGGCAGCTACTTCCAAAAGGGGAAATGTTTGAATGTTTTCATTTCATTGGTTTAAAGGACCACTGAGGCCATGTAAACGGCACTGATTATCCTTATTTTGTTATTTTAAGTTTTATAGATCCTTAGCACTTCTTGTCAGTGTATCCAGTAATAGTCGTTTCAATAAATACAGCTCTGTATGAATTGAGTTGCTTTGAGTTATCAATTGAACACACTATCCAGAACATACACAGCCAGTCAGCCACTGGTAATGGCTTAATTTTTTTTTAACAGTGTTCAGTGAAAATTCGCAATGCATCGCAATGCATCGCAATAATTCAAGTATCGCGATGCATCGTGATATAATCGCATCGTGGCATGTGAATCGTGATACGAATCGAATCGTGACTTCTTTGGCAATACCCACCCCTAACGCACACGCAATGCATTTCGCTGCTAAAACAACAACTTGGGCTGCTTCTCGGACATTTTGGGTGGATTTTGAACGGTATGTGGGCAGGACGTTTTTTGCAGGCAGGACCTGGCAACCCTGCGCTGTTGCCCGAGGTGAAGAAATGCTCCGGAGCAGATCTGGATCCACCATGGCCAAAATAATTGTCATGAATAGCATGAATAGATTCATGCATTATCATTCAACTTGAACATGTGTTTTTACAGTATATAGTGGTGGAGGGATGACGTATGTTGGCAAACCCGGAAGTGAGCGTCGACCTGGGTTTCCCTTGACAAAAAGCCAACGGGTTTTTCCATTGGATTTTGGATTATTGCAGAAAAATTAGCATCTTTGAAGCACCTCCACAAAAACTGAAAAAAAAAAAAATAATAATAATAATAATAACTGTGCCCCAAAGAACGAAATGTAAACCAATGCATTCTGAATGGGAGTGTTTCTCCGATTTTTCCATGCTACACAGAATGAAATGTAAACCCATACAAATAAAGACTTCATGGTCATAATAATTAAAATATCATTAAGTAATTACTGAGTGTGTAGGGAGGTATTCTATTTTTTTCAACGGGGCTGAATCCAGTCACTTGACCGTCATGGTTGCTATGGTGGTTGCTATCGACCGCCCCCTCTAATACTCGTGGCTCTAAAAACCACGCGGCAAAGGAGCTGCCGTCAATTGGGTTGTTTTTGTCGTAAACTAGGGTCAGATGGTTGAAAAATAGACAGATATTCCAAGGTATCCTTAAAAGGCAGCTTGGATGTGTTTATTTTCTGCAGTTTAGACTTCTTCTATAACTAATTTTTGTAAGCAAAACACCAAGCTCATTGATTTAATGAGGAAGGGTTATTTGAAACAATTTATTCAATAAATATTTGTGTCATTCCTTCTCCTGATTTTACTTCCTATTTATGTCTAGGGTAAACCCCTACTGTCCACAAGCATCCCCCCCTCCCCATATGGATTTGGAGAATTGTTGCCACGTCCCAGTGGTGGAGGTATCATATACATATGAAAAAGGGCATTCAATTATAGCCTACTACAATGATCAATTAGGAGGCCGAAGCCCTAAAGGAAGTGATGCAATAGGTGACTGAGTCGACAACATTTAAGTAAGCTGTATAGGGTCTCTTATATATCAAAGGGGGTCTCAAAGGACGCATACGCTTCAACCTGTGGCTCCAGCACTACAGGAAATGACTCAGCAAGTGCTCCATCTCGTTTCAACTCACCCAGCGGCTCGCTTGCAAGATTTTGGCCTGAAGTTCTGTCCAGACCTACACCCTAGGACCTCCGCACCGAAACTTGGCCCGGTCGGACCCCGAGGGCAGGAAGGGGGGGCCTGCCCTCGGGGTCTGACCGGGCCAAGTTTCGGGCAGGAAGGGCCCCCCCTTCCTGCCCTCGGGGTCCGACCGGGCCAAGTTTCGGAGCGGAGGTCCAAGTTAGGCCCTAGAATAAGGTATTACAATTTCAGGGCGGTAGGACCTTCCTATCTCAAAAACTGTTTTTCCACCACATTCTGAACCATTAGGTCTTGCAGGCTACACTTCTGAGGGGCTTTGTCCAAATGACACTCCATTTGGGAAAACATTTTTTTTCTCTAAAGGCTAGAACTCCAAATCTCGGATATGTCGTTCACGGGGCCCCGGGAAATGTGTGTAAACATTTTAGCATCCCTAGCTATCTCGAAAAGGTCGGCAAAGGGGCGTGACCTCCAACAGTACAGTAAATGTACATAAGACAGAGGTTTGTTTCTAGTCCCCATTTTGTGTGGGATGGAGGTGTACATTTGTGGCTAAAGGTGTGTAGACACAGCTGGCCTGTGGCCACGTTTTTGAAGTCGGGGGTCAAAAGGTCAAAAGGAGCCGGCACCACGCCGCTTATGATAACAAAAAGTTAATGTGTGTTTCTCTCATAACTTTTTGTCATTATTAAAGAGAGGCCTGATTCTCAGATATGCATGTTGGATGGCTATGGGTGTAGGTCTGGGAAGAACTTCAGGCCAAAATCTTGCAAGCGAGCCGCTGGGTGCAGGTGCAACGAGATGGAGCACTTGCTGAGCCTGGACTTTCAAAATCTTCGCTCTGTGAATGTAAAGGATGTTTGGTCGGATGTTACGACGAAGAATCATAATGTGAATGGGAATATTCTATAAATCTCTTGATATCATCTTTCGTCTCAACACTTCTGCTGCAGCCACCTAAAGTCTCACTCCGAGAACCTTAAAATATGAATCAATCCATTAGAAGTATGAAAATATCTTCCCGGTGGTCCAACAGAGCAAACAAGGTGTCCTTTGACATCTACGTTTCGAGACGATTGCAACAGTGCCACACATGATCATATTTGAATATGTTTCGGGGTAGTAATTAGCTGTCGATTTTGGAGGCCTTTATCAATAATGACCAGCTATAGATTTGATTCCCGATGGAGATTTTTGACAAATTACATGTTAATTAGCATCTACACGTTAAGCTGAGTCCAATGAGATCAAGCTCGGCCTCTTGCTACACCGAGATCATGTCCTAGACCTAGGTGTACCATGTAAAATACATGTTACCATTAGCTAGAGTGTCGTTCTTGGTGTCATTGGACTCAGCTCAACGTGTAGATGCTAAATAACATGTCATTTTTCACAAATTTCTATCGGGAAGCAAATCAATAGCTGCTCATTATTGATTAAGGCCTCCAATTTCGACAGCTAATTACTACCATTAAACATGTTCGAATATGCTCATGTGTGGCATCGTTGTAATCGCCTGGAAGCGTAGATGTTGAAGGACACCACATTGTTTGCCCCGTCACACCTCCGGGAAGATATTTACATGCTTCTGATTGACTAATGAATTGATTCAGCTATTCCCCCAGAAGTCTGGGGTCAAAAGGTCAAAAGGAGCCGGCACCACGCCGCTTATGAGACAAAAGTTAATGTGTATTTCTCTCATAACTTTTTGTCATTATTAAAGAGAGGCCTGATTCTCAGACATGCAGGTTGGATGGCTTCGGTGTAGGTCTGGGAAGAACTTCAGGCCAAAATCTTGCAAGCGAGCCGCTGGGTGCAGGTGCAACGAGATGGAGCACTTGCTGAGTCATTTCCTGTAGGGCTGGAGCCACAGGTTGAAGCGTACACACACACACACACACACACACACACACACACACACACACACACACACACACACACACACACACACACACACACACACACACACACACACACACACACACACACACACAATGCATTTTGCTGCTAAAACAACAACTTGGGCTGCTTCTAGGACAGGGGGTCCTTTGAGACCCCCTTTGATCTATAAGAGACCTCAAAGTACAGCTTACTTAAATGTTGTCGACCTGCAGTCACCTATTGCATCACTTCCTTTCGGGCTTCGGCCTCCTAATTGATCATTGTAGTATAATTGAATGCCCTCCTTCATATATATGATACCTCCACCACTGGGACGTGGCAACAATTCTCCAAATCCATATGGGGAGGGGGGGGGGGGGGTGATGCTTGTGGACAGTAGGGTTGTACACTAGACATAAATAGGAAGCAAACTCAGGAGAAGGAATGACTTCTCGCAAATATATATTTAATAAATTGTTTCAAATAACCCTGCCTCGTTAAATCATTGAGCTTGGCGTTTTGCTTTCAAAAATAGGTTATAGAAGAAGTCTAAACTGCAGAAAATAAAAACAACCAAGCTGCCTTTTAAGGATACCTTGGAATATCTGTCTATTTTTTAACCATCGGACCCTATTTTACGACAAAATTAACACAATGGACGGCAGCTCCTTTGCCGCGTGGTTTTTAGAGCCATGTAAGGATTAGAGGGGCGGGTCGATAGCAACCACCATAGCAACCATGACGGTCAAGTGACTGGATGCAACTCCGTTGAAAAAAATAGAATACCACCCTACACACTGAGGAGAATAATGATATTTAAATTATTATGACCATGAAGTCTTTATTTGCATGGGTTTACATTTCGTTCTGTGTAGCATGGAAAAATCGGAGAAACACTCCCATTCAGAATGCATTGGTTTACATTTCGTTCTTTGGAGCACAGTTATTTTTATTGATTTATTTTTTTTCAGTTTTTGTGGAGGTGCTTCAAAGATGCTAATTTTTCTGCAATAATCCAAAATCCAATGGAAAAACCCGTTGGCTTTTTGTCAAGGGAAACCCAGGTCGACGCTCACTTCCTGGTTGGCCAACATACGTCATCCCTCCACCACTATATACTGTAAAAACACATGTTCAAGTTTAATGATAATGCATGAATCTATTCATGCTATTCATGACAATTATTTTGGCCATGGTGGATCCAGATCTGTTCCAGAGCATTTCTGCACCTCGGGCAACAGCGCAGGGTTGCCAGGTCCTGCCTGCAAAAATCGTCCTGCCCACATACCGTTCCAAATCCACCCAAAATGTCCTAGAAGCAGCCCAAGTTGTTGTTTTAGCAGCGAAATGCATTGTGTGTGTGTGTGTGTGTGTGTGTGTGTGTGTGTGTGTGTGTGTGTGTGTGTGTGTGTGTGTGTGTGTGTGTGTGTGTGTGTGTGTGTGTGTGTGTGTGTGTGTGTGTGTGTGTGTGTGCTAACACGCTATTTCATGTTGAAATGCGACTGGGTTGGCTCTCAGATAAACGTGTTTCACGTCACAGGGTTTGGGAGGAAGGGGCGGGCCTTCTGAGAGGGGGTTCCGGGGGTTTCCCTCCGGGCGGGAGTTTTGGTTGTTGTAGTTTTCCGGTGGAGCTGTGCCTGCCTGTCCGATTGTGGAATCCAATAAACCTGCTATCAAGCTTACATCGCTCAATACCTCGCCTGTGGTTATTACAATATCATTAAAAGTTACATAAAGTAATGGTTTAATAACACAAACACAGGAAACACGTGAGCTGCTGGTTTAGCGAAAGCAGCGTCCCTCGCAACCTGACGTCGTTGAAACATGCGAGCGAGCCGATTAAATCTTCCTAATAACTATAAAACTAAAGATCAGACACAATCACTGACTGAAGATTATGCAAGTAAAAAGTATATTTCTCGCTAGAAATGTTATTAGAAACACGTTTAACGGTGAATCGATCCTAAAATATTGCATTTCCCATTCAGATAATAAAGATTAATAAAGATCATACACATTCACTGAGTGAAGATTATGCAAGGAAAATGTACATTTCTCGCTAGAAATGTCATTAGAAACACGTTTAATGGTGTATCTGTCCTAAAATATTGCATTTCCCATTCAGATAATAACGATTAATATGGCTACGTAACAATTTCACCAAATGCCCTGTTGGTCATATATGTGGCATACATACCTCCCGCGACCTGTAGAGGCGCTTGATACGCTCCAGTGGGTCGTAATCCGTGGCAGTACAAACGACCTATACGGTCGTAAAATTTTGCGGACTTGTTGGTCCTCTGCTATGGACAGAATCTCAGTTTATTATTATTGCATTATTACGTAAATGTGCACAGGCCTCAGCCTGTCCTCCGAGATGTATTGAATCTCCGGTTATTATTATTATGATTAGACGGTTATCACGTGTGTGTGTGTGTGTGTGTGTGTGTGTGTGTGTGTGTGTGTGTGTGTGTGTGTGTGTGTGTGTGTGTGTGTGTGTGTGTGTGTGTGTGTGTGTGTGTGTGTGTGTGTGTGTGTGTGTGTGTGTGTGTGCTCTCCCCGTAGGGCATGTCCTCTGCTATGGACAAAGCTCTGTTTAATATTATTAAATATCAACTAACCATCTACTAATAGTGCAACTTATAGTTAACTTACAGTTGAATATGCAACTGAGTATCTACTGATGGCTTGTTGAGTGTTAACAGTGGACTATCAAACTAAAGTGTTACCAATATTATTGTTTCATTATTAATTATTGAACAATATCGGCGCGTCAGCTTCCGAGTTCGTGAGCTTTAATCCATTATTACAAATTCACAAGTTAACCAATTTACGTGATAGTGCCGTCAAATGACTGTATGTGATCTGATCTTTAATTCATTAAAGATCACTCTCCCGGCTCCCCATTGACCCTTCCCTCGGCTCCTCCTCTTATCCAGGCCCCTATTTTCATTTAATTTCATTAGTTTTCTATCTTTTATCACCATCCCGTGTCCCCCATTCCCCTGCCACCTTCTCCTTCATCCCCCATCCCCTACTTACCTGCTGCTTCCTCTTCCCCATTGTATACAGTGGGGCAAAAAAGTATTTAGTCAGCCACCAATTGTGCAAGTTCTCCCACTTAAAAAGATGAGAGAGGCCTGTAATTATCATTATCATTAATTTATCATAGGTATACCTCAGCTATGAGAGACAAAATGAAAAAAAAAATCTAGGAAATCACATTGTCTGATTTTTAAAGAATTTATTTGCAAATTATGGTGGAAAATAAGTATTTGGTCAATAACAAAAGGTCATCTCAATACTTTGTTACATGCCCTTTGTTGGCAATGACGGAGGTCAAACGTTTTCTGTAAGTTTTTACAAGGTTTTCACACACTGCTGCTGGTATTTTGGCCCATTCCTCCATGCAGATCTCCTCTAGAGCAGTGATGTTTTTGGACCTTCGCTGGGCAACACAGACTTTCAACTCCCTCCAAAGATTTTCTATGGGGTTGAGATCTGGAGACTGGCTAGGCCACTCCAGGACCTTGAAATGCTTCTTACGAAGCCACTCCTTCGTTGCCCGGGCGGTGTGTTTGGGGTCATTGTCATGCTGAAAGACCCAGCCACGTTTCATCTTCAGTGCCCTTGCTGATGGAAGGAGGTTTTCACTCAAAATCTCACGATACATGGCCCCATTCATTCTTTCCGTCACACGGATCAGACGTCCCGGTCCCTTGGCAGAAAAACAGCCCCAAAGCATGATGTTTCCACCCCCATGCTTCACTGTAGGTATGGTGTTCTTTGGATGCAACTCAGCATTCTTTCTCCTCCAAACACGACGAGTTGAGTTTTTACCAAAAAGTTCTATTTTGGTTTCATCTGACCATATGACATTCTCCTAATCCTGTTCTGGATCATCCAAATGCTCTCTAGCAAACTTCAAACGGGCCCGGACATGCACTGGCTTTAGCAGTGGGACACGTCTGGCACTGCAGGATTTGAGTCCCTGGCGGCGTAGTGTGTTAGTGATGGTAGCCTTTGTTACTTTGGTCCCAGCTCTCTGGAGGTCATTCACTAGGTCCCCCAGTGTGGTTCTGGGATTTTTGTTCACCGTTCTTGTGATCATTTTGACCCCACGGGGTGAGATCTTGCGTGGAGCCCCAGATCGAGGGAGATTATCAGTGGTCTTGTATGTCTTCCATTTCCTAATAATTGCTCCCACAGTTGATTTCTTCACACCAAGCTGCTTACCTATTGCAGATTCAGACTTCCCAGCAGGTCTGGTGCAGGTCTACAATTGTGTTTCTGGTGTCCTTTGACAACAGTCACACTCCAAACTCCACTATGGCCAAGACCAAAGACCAAAGACCAAAGCCGTTTGTTTCCATGGTATTACCAGGTTCTTACCATATAATTTATAATAGATACATTCCATTATCCATGCAGTCAAGACAAACTTGTACCATGTACGTTCTGCGACGTTACCAAGTAAAACACACCAATTTACCCAGTAATTAAGCTGAAACTGTACTATAAAAGGAAGCCTTGTTTGTTTCCATGGTATTACCAGGTTCTTACCATATAATTTGTATTACATTATTCCCTTTTCCATGCAGTCAACACAAACTTGTACCATGTACGTTCTGTGACGTTACCAAGTAAAACACGACAATTTACCCAGTAGTTAAGCTGAAACTGTACTGTAAAAGGAAGCCTTGTTTGTTTCCATGGTATTACCAGGTTCTTACCATATAATTTGTATTACATTATTCCCTTTTCCATGCAGTCAACACAAACTTGTACCATGTACGTTCTGTGACGTTACCAAGTAAAACACGACAATTTACCCAGTAATTAAGCTGAAACTGTACTGTAAAAGGAAGCCTCGTTTGTTTCCATGGTATTACCAGGTTCTTACCATATAATTTGTAATACATTATTCCCTTTTCCATGCAGTCAACACAAACTTGTACCATGTACCTTCTGCGACGTTACCAAGTAAAACACGACAATTTACCCAGTAATTAAGCTGAAACTGTACTGTAAAAGGAAGCCTCGTTTGTTTCCATGGTATTACCAGGCTCTTACCATATAAGTTGTAACTGGTTATTCCCTTTTCAATGCGATCAACACAAACCATATATGTTCTGCAACATCGTTCACCAGAAGTTAAGCACTTTAATTGTTGTTATAAAACCCCAAACCACTGTTGATGAAAGGCATATTAAAATTAAACAAAATCAAAGACTTATCTTTCAAACAATGCATATCTCACAAACAGGCACTGAACACTGAAGAAATCAGACAAAGAAAAGAGCCATCAACTCAATTTAAATATTACTGATGGTGTTTTCATAAAACACATGACATTGTTATGGCAAGTGACCACAAGGAAGACTGCTTCAACCTCTTCCATTTGAATAAGCGGTGAATGCCATGCAGCAATCTGCCTATGGGAGCATCTTTGTGGTCATTCGCAAACCAATGAGTCCACTCGATGAATGAGAGATGGCTCTTTAGTGTCTTCTCTGTGAGGTATCCCTGCAGTCTCCACATCTGGGATTTGAAGGCTGACCAAGACCTGACCAGGTACCTCCAAATCTCCCCTTCCATACTGTAATAAAGAATCAGAAGAAAAGAAAATAAACATTAGGACTGTCAATTAATGAACATTTCTAGAACATGTAGAACTCAAAGATTATTTTGTTTATTGGTTAAAAAAGGATGCTGGTCCTCTGGCCATTGTGTTTGGTCATATTGAAAAGAGAAAAAGGCATAGCCATAAATACAGTTAATAGGACGGGAGGGGACAGGCTGTTAGCTCCGGTTAGCCCTTTAGCATCGAGCTAGCTGAGCTTCTCTCATTCAAATAACTCGGACATGTTGTTTAAAACCTATAACACCCAATTTATTAAAATATCCGGATTTAATCGGGCTCTCTTCAGGTCAAAGTACAGTTAATAGGACGGGAAGAGACAGGCTCTGTTAGCCCCGGTTAGCGCGATGCAAAAGAGCAGCTCTACCGGAGCATGCCACCTCAACAGGTGCAAGTTAGCCTCCGGTTTGATGTTCGCCGGATACTCGGTTTACCACCCAATCGGATTAATCAACATAAGTGCAATACATTACGGGCTTAGTATGTTGAGGACAGTTTAGGACACCGTATCGCGAAAATCACAAACACATGTTGTCGCCATCGATGTCTGTGCAACAACGTCATTCACGTTCTCTGGCTGCTACCTGTTTTAGGGACCGTCAACAAGTTACACTCACCGACTGGTGGCAGAGACGTTACCATGGAATTGTTTCTGGAAATAAATCATATAAAATATCATAAAAATCACTAAAAAATACATTTTGTCACCTGATTGTAGTATTCGTTGCCAATGGTGGGTTGCTACTTACTGCAGGTAACTTTGCTAATATATTGCATTATTGTTAAACGGGATGCAATTAATAATTTCAAATATAGTTTAGTCGATTTTTGTCTAATATTAAACTATTAACTGCATTATGATTAACTATATTGCAATATATTTGTGGGATTAATTTCCTGAAACAATTCCATGGTTACGTCTCTGCCACCAGTCGGTGAGTGTAATTTGGCGAATATCAAACCGGAGGCTAACTTGCACCTGTTGAGGTGGCATGCTCCGGTAGAGCTGCTCTTTTGCATCGCGCTAACCGGGGCTAAAAGAGCCTGTCTCTTCCCGTCCTATTAACTGTACTTATGGCTATGCCTTTTTCTCTTTTCAATATGACCAAACAAAATGGCCAGAGGACCAGCATCCTTTTTTAACCAATAAACAAAATAATCTTTGAGTTCTACATGTTCTAGAAATGTTAATTAATTGACAGTCCTAATGTTTATTTTCTTGTCTTCTGATTCTTTATTACAGTATGGAAGGGGAGATTTTGAGGTACCTGGTCAGGTCTTGGTCAGCCTTCAAATCCCAGATGTGGAGACTGCAGGGATACCTCACAGAGAAGACACTAAAGAGCCATCTCTCATTCATCGAGTGGACTCATTGGTTTGAGAATGACCACAAAGATGCTCCCATAGGCAGATTGCTGCATGGCATTCACCGCTTATTGAAATTTAAGAGGTTGAAGGAGTCTTCCTTGTGGTCACTTGCCATAACACTGTCATGTGTTTTATGAAAACACCATCAGTAACATTTAAATTGAGTTGATGTGGACGGCTCTTTTTTTTGTTCGATTTCTTCAGTGTTCAGTGCCTGTTTGTGAGATATGCAATGTTTGAAAGATAAGTCTTTGATTTTGTTTAATTTTAATATGCCTTTCATCAATAGTGGTTTGGGGTTTTATAACAACAATTAAAGTGCTTAACTACTGGTGAACGATGTTGCAGAACATATATGGTTTGTGTTGATTGCATGGAAAAGGGAATAACCAGTTACAACGTATATGGTAAGAGCCTGGTAATACAATGGAGACAAACTAGGCTTCCTTTTACAGTACAGTTTCAGCTTAATTACTGGGTAAATTGTCGTGTTTTACTTGGTAACGTCGCAGAACGTACATGGTACAAGTTTGTGTTGACTGCATGGAAAAGGGAATGTATTGCAAATGATATGGTAAGAACCTGGTAATACCATGGAAACAAACAAGGCTTCCTTTTACAGTACAGTTTCAGCTTAATTACTGGGTAAATTGTCGTGTTTTACTTGGTAACGTTGCAGAACGTACATGGTACAAGTTTGTGTTGAATGCATGGACAATGGAATGTATCTTTTCTAAATTATGTGGTAAGAACCTGGTAATACCATGGAAACAAACGAGGCTTCCTTTTACAGTACAGTTTCATCTTACTTACTGGGTAAATTGTCGTGTTTTACTTGGTAACGTCGCAGAACTTACAAACCGCGTGGAAATATCTGCGTTTTCCCTTCGTGTAAACAGGGCTTCAGAATCTCAATTTTGTTCAATGAGGGCTTTCATCAGGGGGCGGGGCGGGCCGATTGATCGTGTCAATCAAAATGGGACGCGGACGCAGGTTAAGGGCACGCCCACCAACAAGAAAAAATGCAACTCAGGTCAAACTGCCTTCAGCACAAGACGGAGGAAAGCAAGACTCGTACGGCTAAGATAAGGAATGCAGCTACAATAAAGACTGGGAAACTAGTCTATCTTTCCCTGGGTGAAACGAGTGCAAGGCGAGTCTGGTAAAGTTTTGTGTGAAGTTTGCTTGAGTCATTTTTCCATTTCACGGTGAATACGACGTGAAACGACACAGACAATGCGGTGACAATTGCTATGCCTACTCTTTGTCTCTGTCTCTGTTGCTCTCTCCTCTGTTTCTCTCTCTCTCTCTGTGTGTGTGTGTTATTGTCAAAGTTCCAATAAATCTGAAATCGGAAAACATTTATTGGTTTGCTTTTTTTATTAACAATACTTGTACTTTTAATTTCCATGGTCAAGTACACATAATATCAGAAAATTACCTTTGATACTTAAGTGCAATTAATATCAGATAGTGGAAGACTTTTACTCAAGTCGTATTCTATTGGGGGCCTTTCACTTTTACCAGGGCCCTTTTCTGGGAAGACTCATGGCTTTCAGGTTCTTCTTCCACCATCTGCTATTGTTGTGTGTGTGCACACTTTAACACGTGTGTGTCATAGTGTGTGTCTGCCACCACCAAGTATAAGACATACGAATACATCTATAAAAAGACACAAGAGGATGAAGATTTTGGCAAACATATTTTATTTATTTTTGTCACTTAGATCTTTATTGACAGTTTTTCACAGTAACATGACAACATTATATCAACATCAACAAATGGAATGGCAATAGAAATAAAAAATAAATAAAAAGAAAACAAGAAAAACCTGCCTGGGAAGTACCTTCATATTCTCATATCCTGAGTTTGTAATTATCTACTACTGTTCCAATCCAATGTCTTCATTTTGAGTCCTGTAAAGTGTCCATTTTTCCCATTTACAGTCGAATTGTGTTTCTTGAAGTCTCAGTTTGTGTGCCAGTTTCTCCATTACAGCTATCTCTTCAACAATAGTAAACCAATGAGTCTTCGTTGGTGGTGTTTCTTTACACCAATGTCTGGTGATAGCTTTCTTGCTCTCTACCAGCAGTATTTTTATCAAATATATATCACTCGCAATAATATTCTCTTCCTGAAATGTACATAGATAGAGCACCAAACTACTTTTGGGGACCTCTTATCCTAGTATTTTCTTTAATACTTTACGAACCATCTCCCAAAATACAGTTATTTTCTGACAATTCCAAAAAACATGTGCATGGTCCACATTGTAAGACCCACATTCCCGCCAACATTTCTGACTCTTGTTAAGCTGCTTACTTTTCACTTTTGGTGTTATAAAGAAACAAATGAGATTCTTCCATGAGAATTCCCTCCAAGTTCGTGAACTGGTGGACGAGTGATGTACCCTCCACATATCATGCCAATCTTCATCTGAAATTTGTACAATGAGTCCTTTTTCCCATTTCGTCTTAATATATTTAGTTAAATGTTTGTCGTTAGTATTCAAAACTCTATACATTGCCGAAATTATTCTTATGTTACTTTCCTGATATGCTTTTATTATGATTTGGATGACACCGTTCACCTCCTTGGGAGAATCTGACCCGATTTCCCTTTTGAAATAGTCCCTCATTTGAAGGTATCTATAGAATTCATGAGCTCCCAATTCATATTTTCTTCTTATATTTTCAAAACTCTCCAGCCTCCCGTCTTTAACCAAAACACACCAAGTTGTTATTCCCTTTGTTACCCAGTGCTTGAATCCTGGATCATACAATGCAGGTTTGGAATTTCTATCATGTGCTACCCATTTTAATATATTAATGTCATTCTGAATCTTATATACTTTCAAAATTTTAAACCATTGACCTAGCGTGTGTACTGTTGTTCGGTCCATTTTATTTTTTAGTTCTTTGTATAGTTTGTTATCTCCAATGAAATGTTGAATTGGAATTTGGTTTACTTCTCTTTCTATGTCTTTCCATTTTGCTCTAAATTCTGACCTACACCAACAGTACACAGGTCTCAATTGAGCAGCATAATAGTATTCCTTTAATTTTGGAAGACCCATACCTCCTCTCTCTTTCCTTAGCTGAAGAGTTTTGCATCTGACTCTAGGTCTTTTGCCCCCCCAGACAAATCTGGAAATCATTCTGTCCCAATTAGCAAATTGACCCCTGGGGACCTCTATTGGTAAAGATTGGAATAGATAGAGAAATCTGGTCAATATATTAAGCTTAACTATCTCAATTCTTGAGTTTAGATCAAGGGGAGGGTAGACCATCTTGCTATATCTTTTTTTATTTCTTGATCTAAATTGTTATAATTTGCTTTATATAGGTCGGTGATTGTAACGCCCAAATATTGAATTGACTTTAGGTTCCACTTAAGGTCATATATTTCCATGATCTCTTTTGGTGGGGTATAATTAAACGATAAAATCTGTGTTTTGGAAACATTAATTTTATATCCTGACAAATGGCCATACGTGTGTAGTAGCTTCATCAAATTAGGGAGCGACGTGTTGGGTTGATCGAGGAAAGCTATTAAATCATCAGCAAAAAGTCCCAATTCATGTTCTATACCCTTAATCGTGACCCCTTTAAGTTCTTTATTTTGATGGATTGCTTGAGCTAAGGGCTCAATAAAAATCGCACACAGGATCGGCGACATACAGTATCCTTGTCTTTCTTGGACAAACTTCCATTAATTTTAATTCTAGCAGAGGGTTTTTGATGGTGTTTTAATCAATTGAACTGATTTAGTATTAAATCCGAATCGTTCCAACACCTGATAAAGGAATTTCCAATTCACACAGTCGAATGCCTTCTCCGCGTCAATGCTAACCAGTACAGTGCTTTGTTTCTCTCTTCTTGCATTGTCAATTATTTGTAGAGTTCGGCGTATACTATCTTGGGTTTGGCGGCCCGATATGAATCCCGTTAATTAATTCTGTAATGAAGGTATTTATTATTTTACAGATAATTGACGTATATAGTTTATAATCTAAATTTAGTATTGAGATCGGTCTATAATTTTCACATCTATCCTTATCTTTGCCTGGTTTTGGAATGACTGATATAATTACTTCTGCCCATGTTGGTGGTGTCTTTTGTTTTCTTTTAGAGTCCAATTAAAGGAAGTCTGGAGAGCTGGTAGCAGTTCCTCCTTAAAAATCTTGTACCACTCTGCAGGATAACCATCGCTCCCTGGAGATTTATCGTTTTGAATGGTTTTATAGCATAAATAATCTCTTCCCTTGTAATGTCTGCTGTTAATCTTTCATTTTGGTAAGTGCCAATCGACGGTAAATCCAATTAGTTTAAAAAGGTTCCAATTTCTTCCTCGTTCGCAGCAGCCGGTTGTGTATATAATCTTTCATAGTACCCCCTAAATACTCTTTCTATATTTTTTTTATCGTCTCATTGGTGCATGGATCCTTAATTGTATGAATGGTATTAACTGCTTGTTGTTTTCGTATACGTTTTGCTAGGAGTTTAGTTGCTCTTGGGCCAATTTCATAATAATTTTGTCTCATAAATATGTTCTTTTTTCCATATTCGTCCATTAATATATAATTTATCTTAGTTTTGGTATCCCTAATTTTTTTACATATATTCGGGTTGTTTGTCTTTTGATATTGCTGTTCCAGTTCTCTTAATCTTAAAGAGTGGTTCTGGTACGCCTCTGCTTTAAGTTTCTTTATTTTAGAGGTTTTAGCTATTACTTTCCCTCGAACAACCGCCGGCAAACATATTTTTATTCGATTTTATATGCAAGAATTGGCATTTGGGCCCAGGCGAATTGAAACAAAGTGTGTACGTCCAACATCGGATGGGACCCGACCAAGTCCACATCGTGACTTCACACTGGAGAGAAACCGCAGCTGGGTCCAAGCGCAGGTGAATTTAAACAAAGCATTACACACCTCAGTGTGATGCAACACCGATGAGGACTTGGTTGAGTCCCATCAGATGTTTGACTACTTTGTTTAAATTCACCCGGGCTCCGACAAAGCTGCGTTTCCCTCCTGTGTGATGTCACATTGATGTCGACCTGGTCGGGTGCCATCAGATGTTGACGTACATACTTTTTATAAATTCACCTGGGCCCAGACAAAGTATGGATCTCAAACATCGGATGGGTCCCGCCCAAGTCCACATTGATGATCGGTTGGGTGCCATCAGATGTTTGACGTACATACTTTGTCTGTACAATGGTGCAGTAATACATTTTATGGGGCTTTTATTTTTTGGGGTTTTTTGTATGCTATTATTATTATTATATACATATATATATATAATTTTTTTACAGGACATGCATCCAAGACCTGGGGCCCTTCCCCTCAGCCTGCTGTGTGGCCGTCTTAATGTCTCCCAAGGGGTTCAGGACTGAAGGGCGGCCCAAAGGCTTCTCCTTCTGATCAGTCTGGACTCGGTCCGGGGCGGTCTGGCCCTGGTCCGGGGCGGTCTGGACTCGGTCCGGGGCAGTCTGACCCTGGTCCGGGGCGGTCTGGACTTGGTCCGGGGCGGTCTGGCCCTGGTCCGGGGCGGTCTGGTCTTGGTCCGGGGCGGTCTGGCCTCGGTCCGGGGCGGTCTGGCCTCGGTCCGGGGCGGTCTGGCCTCGGTCCGGGGCGGTCTGGACTCGGTCCGGGGCGGTCTGGCCTCGGTCCGGGACGGTCTGGCCAGTGAAGGGGTTCAGGCCTGAAGGGCGGCCCAGAGGCTTCTCCTCCTCCTGATCCAGCAGGGCGATGGTAAGGGTCTCAGCCCAGAGCTCCCTGAGTCCCCTCAACCGGGTCCTCGTGTTCCCCGTGACCTGGGACAGGTCCTTTCTGAGGGCCCTGTCTGCTGTTGGAGACAGTGAGTCGCTCAGTCAATGTTTCGTGATTATGCAGACACATAAAACTCAAAAGATAAATGCAAACAATACCGTACGCACACACGCGTGCGCACACACACACACACACACACTGGAGCCCGACCGATAAAGGATTTTTAAGGCCGATACCGATACAAATATTTGGTGATTTAAAAATCCGATATTCCGATATATCGGCCGATATATATAAAAAAAAGAAATTCCAGAAACGCGTTACAAAACATAAACAGATTTACCTAACATTGGTTATTTGAAGTCATTTATGAGTCCTCACTAAAATAATGAGGCAATGCGGTTTAAAAATAAACTTTATTTTATTCTTTTATTGTCACAACAGAAAAGTCTAAATCAAAATTCATTAAATTTCTGATGAATAAAATGTATAAAAATACAAACTTGAGATATGAAAATCAATCTCCTTTGAACAAAAACACAATAACTAAAAAACAATATATATATTTTATTTTCTTACAATTAATTAATCGGCCGATACCGATAGTTTGGAAAATGCCTAATATCGACCGATAATATCGGACCGCCGATATATTAGTCGGGCTCTAACACACACACACACACACACACACACACACACACACACACACACACACACACACACACACACACACACACGCACGCCTACACACAGGTTAAAAAAAACTGCAGCGAACTCACCAGGTTCATCGGGGGTCTGGCCTCGGTCCGGGGCGACCTGGCCTCGGTCCGGGGCGGCCTGGCCTCGGTCCGGGGCGGTCTGGCCCTGGTCCGGGGCGGTCTGGACTCCGTCCGGGGCGGTCTGGACTCCGTCCGGGGCGGTCTGGACTCGGTCCGGGGCGGTCTGGCCTCGGTCCGGGGCGGTCTGGCCTCGGTCCGGGGCGGTCTAGCCTCGGTCCGGGGCGGTCTGGCCAGGGACGGGGATCAGGCCTGAAGGGCGGCCCAAAGGCTTCTCCTCCTCCTGATCCAGCAGGGCGATGGTAAGGGTCTCAGCCCAGAGCTCCGTGAGTCCCCTCAACCGGGTCCTCGTGTTCCCCGTGACCTGGAACAGGTCCTTTCTGAGGGCCCTGTCTGCTGTCGGAGACAGTGAGTCGCTCAGTCAATGTTTCGTGATTATGCTGACACATTAAACTCAAAAGATAAATGCAAACAATACCGTACGCACCCGCGTGTGCGCACACACACACACAGACACACACTGGAGCCCGACCGATAAGGGATTTTTAAGGCCGTTACCGATACAAATATTTGGTGATTTAAAAATCCGATATTCGGATATATCGGACGATATATATAAAAAAAGGGAAATCCAGAAACGCGTAACAAAACATAAACAGATTTACCTAACATTGGTTATTTTGAGTCATTTATGAGTCCTCACTAAAATAATAAGGTAATGCAGTTCAAAAATAAACTTTATTTTGTTATTTTATTGTCACAATAGAAAAGTCAAAATCTAAATTTATTAAATTTCTCATATATAAAATGTATAAAAATACAAACTTAAGGTATGAAAATCAACGTCCTTTGAACAAAACCACAATAACTAAAAAATTTTATTAATAAATCGGCCGATAGTTTGGAGAATGTCTAATATTGGCCGATAATGTCGGATCGCCGATATATTTGTCAGGCTCTAAAAACTGCAGCGAACTCACCAGGTTCATCGGGGGTCTGGCCTTGGTCCGGGGAGGTCTGGCCTCGTTCCGGGGCGGTCTGGCCTCGGTCCGGGGAGGTCTGGACTCGGTCCGGGGCGGTCTGGACTCGGTCCGGGGCGGTCTGGCCGTGGTCCGGGGCGGTCTGGCCTCGGTCCGGGGAGGTCTGGCCCCGGTCCGGGGCGGTCTGGCCTCGGTCCGGGGCGGTCTGGCCAGGGACGGGGTTCAGGCCTGAAGGGCGGCCCAAAGGCTTCTCCTCCTCCTGATCCAGCAGGGCGATGGTAAGGGTCTCAGCCCAGAGCTCCCTGAGTCCCCTCAACCGGGTCCTGGTGTTCCCCGTGACCTGGGACAGGTCCTTTCTGAGGGCCCTGAATGCTGTCAGAGACAGTGAGTCACTCAGTCAATGTTTCGTCATTATGCTGACACATTAAACTCAAAAGGTAAATGCATTAGAGCTGTCAAGCGATTAAAATATTTAATTGTGATTAATCGCATTAATGTCATAGTTAACTCTAATTAATCGCGATTAATCGCAAATTATTTTTCTGTGCTAAATATCCCTTGATTTTTTTGTCCCATAATTCTTCTCATTTTAATTCTCTTATCAACATGGTGAAGTGCATCGGCTTGCCTTGTGCAAATGATTTTTCATTGATAACAACATTGGCATATACACTGATCAAAACGGGACGATCCAAAAAAAGAGCCTATAGTGCAATTAAACGACTGCTTTGAACAAATGTCATTTGAACATAGCAGTCAGGCTACTGCTTCTTTGTTTTGAGCCAAAGAAAAAAAAAAAAAAATTATTATTATTTTTTATTTTAAATAAAATAATTGCGTTAATCGCGCGATAAAAAAATTGACGCCGTTACATTTGGTTTGCGTTAACGCCGTTAATAACGCGTTTAACTGACAGCTCTAAAATGCATACAATACAGCACGCACGTACGCGCGCACACACACACACACACACACTAGAGCCCGACCGATAAAGGTATAAATATATATCGGCCGATATATCGGCCGATATTTATTAAAAAAAGGAATTCCAGAAACGCGTAACAAAACATAAACGGATTTCCCTAACATTGGTTATTTGTAGCTATTTATGAGTCCTCACTAAAATAATAAGGTAATGCGGTTTAAACATAAACTTTATTTTATTCTTTTATTGTCACAACAGAAAAGTCTAAATCAAAATTCATCAAATTTCTGATGAATAAAATGTATAAAAATACAAACTTGAGATATGAAAATCAATCTCCTTTGAACAAAAACACAATGACTAAAAAACAATATATATATTTTATTTTCTTACAATTAATTAATCGGCCGATACCGATAGTTTGGAAAATGCCTAATATCGACCGATAATATCGGACCGCCGATATATTAGTCGGGCTCTAACACACACACACACACACACACACACACACACACACACACACACACACACACACACACACACACACACACACACACACACACACACACACACACACACACACACGCAGGTACACAAACAGATTAAAAAAACTGTAGCGAACTCACCAGGTTCATCGGGGGCCTGAACTTGGTCCGGGGCGGTCTGGCCTCGGTCCGGGGCGGTCTGGCCTCGGTCCGGGGCGGTCTGGCCTCGGTCCGGGGCGGTCTGGCCGTGGTCCAGGGCGGTCTGGCTAGTGAAGGGGTTCAGGCCTGAAGGGCGGCCCAAAGGCTTCTCCTCTAGCTGATCCAGCAGGGCAATGGTAAGGGTCTCAGCCCAGAGCTCCCTGAGTCCCCTCAACCGGGTCCTCGTGTTCCCCGTGACCTGGGACAGGTCCTTTCTGAGGGCCCTGTCTGCTGTCGGAGACAGTGAGTCGCTCAGTCAATGTTTCGTGATTATGCAGACACATAAAACTCAAAAGATAACTGCACACAATACAGCACGCACGTACGCGCACGCACACACACACACACACACTAGAGCCCGACCGATAAAGGTACAAATATATATCGGCCGACTCACTCACTCACTCACTCACTCACTCACTCACTCACTCACTCACTCACTCACTCACTCACTCACACACACACACACACACACACAAGCAGGTACAAACACAGACACAAACAGATTAAAAAAACTGCAGCGAACTCACCTGGTTCATCGGGGGTCTGGCCTCGGTCCGGGGCGGTCTGGCCTCGGTCCGGGGCGGTCTGGCCTCGGTCCGGGGCGGTCTGGCCGTGCTCCGGGGCGGTCTGGCCTCGGTCCGGGACGGTCTGGCCTCGGTCCGGGGCGGTCTGGCCTCGGCCCGGGGCGGTCTGGCCTCGGTCCGGGGCGGTCTGGCCAGTGAAGGGGTTCAGGCCTGAAGGGCGGCCCAAAGGCTTCTCCTCCTCCTGATCCAGCAGGGCGATGGTAAGGGTCTCAGCCCAGAGCTCCCTGAGTCCCCTCAACCGGGTCCTGGTGTCCCCCGTGACCTGGGACAGGTCCTTTCTGAGGGCCCTGTCTGCTGTCGGAGACAGTGAGTCGCTCAGTCAATGTTTCGTGATTATGCTGACGCATTAAACTCAAAAGATAAATGCAAACAATACTGTACACACACACACGTGCGCACACACACACACACACTGGAGCCCGGCCGATAAAGGATTTTTAAGGCCGATACCGATACAAATATTTGGTGATTTAAAAATCCGATATTCCGACATATCGGCCAATGTATATAAAAAAAAGAAATTCCAGGTTGAGGGGAATGCCTAATATCGACCGGTAATATCGGACCGCCGAAATATTAGTCGGGCTCTAACACACACACACACACACACACACACAAACACACATACACACACACACACGCACGCACATACACAGGTTAAAAAAAACTGCAGCAAACTCACCAGGTTCATCGGGGGTCTGGCCTTGGTCCGGGGCGGCCTGGCCTCGGTCCGGGGCGGCCTGGCCTCGGTCCGGGGCGACCTGGCCTCGGTCCGGGGCGGCCTGGCCTCGGTCCGGGGCGGCCTGGCCTCGGTCCGGGGCGGTCTGGACTCGGTCCGGGGCGGTCTGGCCTCGGTCCGGGGCGGTCTGGCCAGGGACGGGGATCAGGCCTGAAGGGCGGCCCAAAGTCTTCTCCTCCTCCTGATCCAGCAGGGCGATGGTACGGGTCTCAGCCCAGAGCTCCGTGAGTCCCCTCAACCGGGTCCTCGTGTTCCCCGTGACCTGGAACAGGTCCTTTCTGAGGGCCCTGTCTGCTGTCGGAGACAGTGAGTCGCTCAGCCAATGTTTCGTGATCATGCTGACACATTAAACTCAAAAGATAAATGCAAACAATACCGTACGCACCCGCGTGTGCGCACACACACACACAGACACACACTAGAGCCCGACCGATAAGGGATTTTTAAGGCCGTTACGATACAAATATTTGGTGATTTAAAAATCCGATATTCGGATATATCGGACGATATACATAAAAAAAGGGAAATCCAGAAACGCGTGACAAAACATAAACAGATTTACCTAACATTGGTTATTTTGAGTCATTTATGAGTCCTCACTAAAATAATAAGGTAATGCAGTTCAAAAATAAACTTTATTTTGTTATTTTATTGTCACAATAGAAAAGTCAAAATCTAAATTTATTAAATTTCTCATATATAAAATGTATAAAAATACAAACTTAAGGTATGAAAATTAACGTCCTTTGAACAAAACCACAATAACTAAACTTTTTTATTAATAAATCGGCCGATAGTTTGGCGAATTTCTAATATTGGCCGATAATGTCGGATCGCCGATATATTTGTCAGGCTCTAAAAACTGCAGCGAACTCACCAGGTTCATCGGGGGTCTGGCCTTGGTCCGGGGAGGTCTGGCCTCGTTCCGGGGCGGTCTGGCCTCGGTCCGGGGAGGTCTGGACTCGGTCCGTGGCGGTCTGGACTCGGTCCGGGGCGGTCTGGACTCGGTCCGGGGCAGTCTGGCCTCGGTCCGGGGCGGCCTGGCCTCGGTCCAGGGCGGTCTGGCCTCGGTCCGGGGCGGTCTGGCCTCGGTCCGGGGCAGTCTGGCCAGGGAAGGGGTTCAGGCCTGAAGGGCGGCCCAAAGGCTTCTCCTCCTCCTGATCCAGCAGGGCGATGGTAAGGGTCTCAGCCCAGAGCTCCCTGAGTCCCCTCAACCGGGTCCTCGTGTTCCCCGTGACCTGGGACAGGTCCTTTCTGAGGGCCCTGTCTGCTGTCGGAGACAGTGAGTCGCTCAGTCAATATTTCGTGATTATGCTGACACATTAAACTCAAAAGATAAATGCAAACAATACTGTACACACACACGCGTGCGCACACACACACACACACACACTGGAGCCCGACCGATAAAGGATTTTTAAGGCCGATACCGATACAAATATTTGGTGATTTAAAAATCCGATATTCCGATATATCGGCCGATATATATAAAAAAAAGAAATTCCAGAAACGCGTAACAAAACTTAAACAGATTTACCTAACATTGGTTATTTGAAGTCATTTATGAGTCCTCACTAAAATAATGAGACAATGCGGTTTAAAAATAAACTTTATTTTATTCTTTTATTGTCACAACAGAAAAGTCTAAATCAAAATTCATTAAATTTCTGATGAATAAAATGTATAAAAATACAAACTTGAGATATGAAAATCAATCTCCTTTGAACAAAAACACAATAACTAAAAAACAATATATCTATTTTATTTTCTTACAATTAATTAATCGGCCGATACCGATAGTTTGGAAAATGCCTAATATCGACCGATAATATCGGACCGCCGATATATTAGTCGGGCTCTAACACACACACACACACACACACACACACACACACACACACACACACACACACACACACACACACACACACACACACACACACACACGCACGCACATACACAGGTTAAAAAAAACTGCAGCAAACTCACCAGGTTCATCGGGGGTCTGGCCTTGGTCCGGGGCGGCCTGGCCTCGGTCCGGGGCAGCCTGGCCTCGGTCCGGGGCGACCTGGCCTCGGTCCGGGGCGGCCTGGCCTCGGTCCGGGGCGGCCTGGCCTCGGTCCGGGGCGGTCTGGCCGTGGTCCGGGGCGGCCTGGCCTCAGTCCGGGGCGGTCTGGACTCGGTCCGGGGCGGTCTGGCCTCGGTCCGGGGCGGTCTGGCCAGGGACGGGGTTCAGGCCTGAAGGGCGGCCCAAAGGCTTCTCCTCCTCCTGATCCAGCAGGGCGATGGTACGGGTCTCAGCCCAGAGCTCCGTGAGTCCCCTCAACCGGGTCCTCGTGTTCCCCGTGACCTGGAACAGGTCCTTTCTGAGGGCCCTGTCTGCTGTCGGAGACAGTGAGTCGCTCAGCCAATGTTTCGTGATCATGCTGACACATTAAACTCAAAAGATAAATGCAAACAATACCGTACGCACCCGCGTGTGCGCACACACACACACAGACACACACTAGAGCCCGACCGATAAGGGATTTTTAAGGCCGTTACGATACAAATATTTGGTGATTTAAAAATCCGATATTCGGATATATCGGACGATATACATAAAAAAAGGGAAATCCAGAAACGCGTGACAAAACATAAACAGATTTACCTAACATTGGTTATTTTGAGTCATTTATGAGTCCTCACTAAAATAATAAGGTAATGCAGTTCAAAAATAAACTTTATTTTGTTATTTTATTGTCACAATAGAAAAGTCAAAATCTAAATTTATTAAATTTCTCATATATAAAATGTATAAAAATACAAACTTAAGGTATGAAAATTAACGTCCTTTGAACAAAACCACAATAACTAAACTTTTTTATCAATAAATCGGCCGATAGTTTGGCGAATTTCTAATATTGGCCGATAATGTCGGATCGCCGATATATTTGTCAGGCTCTAAAAACTGCAGCGAACTCACCAGGTTCATCGGGGGTCTGGCCTTGGTCCGGGGAGGTCTGGCCTCGGTCCGGGGAGGTCTGGACTCGGTCCGTGGCGGTCTGGACTCGGTCCGGGGCGGTCTGGACTCGGTCCGGGGCGGTCTGGCCTCGGTCCGGGGCGGCCTGGCCTCGGTCCGGGGCGGTCTGGCCTCGGTCCGGGGCGGTCTGGCCTCGGTCCGGGGCAGTCTGGCCAGGGAAGGGGTTCAGGCCTGAAGGGCGGCCCAAAGGCTTCTCCTCCTCCTGATCCAGCAGGGCGATGGTAAGGGTCTCAGCCCAGAGCTCCCTGAGTCCCCTCAACCGGGTCCTCGTGTTCCCCGTGACCTGGGACAGGTCCTTTCTGAGGGCCCTGTCTGCTGTCGGAGACAGTGAGTCGCTCAGTCAATGTTTCGTGATTATGCTGACACTTTAAACTCAAAAGATAAATGCAAACAATACCGTACGCACACGCGCGTGCGCACACACACACACACAGACACACACTAGAGCCCGACCGATAAAGGATTTTTAAGGCCGATACCAATACAAATATTTGGTGATTTAAAAATCCGATATTCCGATATATCGGCCGATATATATTAAAAAAAGAAATTCCAGAAACGCGTAACAAAACATCAACAGATTTACCTAACATTGGTTATTTGAAGTCATTTATGAGTCCTCACTAAAATAATAAGGTAATGCGGTTTAAACATAAACTTTATTTTATTCTTTTATTGTCACAACAGAAAAGTCTAAATCAAAATTCATCAAATTTCTGATGAATAAAATATATAAAAATACAAACTTGAGATATGAAAATCAATCTCCTTTGAACAAAAACACAATGACTAAAAAACAATATATATATTTTATTTTCTTACAATTAATTAATCGGCCGATACCGATAGTTTGGAAAATGCCTAATATCGACCGATAATATCGGACCGCCGATATATTAGTCGGGCTCTAACACACACACACACACACACACACACACACACACACACACACACACACACACACACACACACACACACACACACACACACACACACACACACACACGCAGGTACACAAACAGATTAAAAAAACTGTAGCGAACTCACCAGGTTCATCGGGGGCCTGAACTTGGTCCGGGGCGGTCTGGCCTTGGTCCAGGGCGGTCTGGCCTCGGTCCGGGGCGGTCTGGCCTCGGTCCGGAGCGGTCTGGCCTCGGTCCGGGGCGGTCTGGCCGTGGTCCGGGGCGGTCTGGCCAGTGAAGGGGTTCAGGCCTGAAGGGCGGCCCAAAGGCTTCTCCTCTAGCTGATCCAGCAGGGCGATGGTAAGGGTCTCAGCCCAGAGCTCCCTGAGTCCCCTCAACCGGGTCCTCGTGTTCCCCGTGACCTGGGACAGGTCCTTTCTGAGGGCCCTGTCTGCTGTCGGAGACAGTGAGTCGCTCAGTCAATGTTTCGTGATTATGCAGACACATAAAGCTCAAAAGATAAATGCACACAATACAGCACGCACGTACGCGCACGCACACACACACACACACACTAGAGCCCGACCGATAAAGGTACAAATATATATCGGCCGACTCACTCCCTCACTCACTCACTCACTCACTCACTCACACACACACACACACACACACACAAGCAGGTACAAACACAGACACAAACAGATTAAAAAAACTGCAGCGAACTCACCTGGTTCATCGGGGGTCTGGCCTTGGTCCGGGGCGGTCTGGCCTCGGTCCGGGGCGGTCTGGCCTCGGTCCGGGGCGGTCTGGCCTTGGTCCGGGGCGGACTGGCCGTGGTCCGGGGCGGTCTGGACTCGGTCCGGGGCGGTCTGGCCGTGGTCCGGGGCGGTCTGGACTCGGTCCGGGGCGGTCTGGACTCGGTCCGGGGCGGTCTGGCCTCGGTCCGGGGCGGTCTGGCCGTGGTCCGGGGCGGTCTTGCCTCGGTCCGGGGCGGTCTGGACTCGGTCCGGGGCGGTCTGGACTCGGTCCGGGGCGGTCTGGCCTTGGTCCGGGGCGGTCTGGCCTCGGTCCGGGGCAGTCTGGCCAGGGACGGGGATCAGGCCTGAAGGGCGGCCCAAAGGCTTCTCCTCCTCCTGATCCAGCAGGGCGATGGTAAGGGTCTCAGCCCAGAGCTCCCTGAGTCCCCTCAACCGGGTCCTCGTGTTCCCCGTGACCTGGGACAGGTCCTTTCTGAGGGCCCTGTCTGCTGTCGGAGACAGTGAGTCGCTCAGTCAATGTTTCGTGATTATGCTGACACATTAAACTCAAAAGATAAATGCAAACAATACCGTACGCACACGAGCGTGCGCACACACACACACAGACACACACTAGAGCCCGACCGATAAAGGAATTTTAAGGCCGATACCGATACAAATATTTGGTGATTTAAAAATCTGATATTCCGATATATCGGCCGATATATATTAAAAAAAGAAATTCCAGAAACGCATAACAAAACATCAACAGATTTACCTAACATTGGTTATTTGAAGTCATTTATGAGTCCTCACTAAAATAATAAGGTAATGCGGTTTAAACATAAACTTTATTTTATTATTTTATTGTCACAACAGAAAAGTCTAAAATCTAAAAATTCATTACAATTCTGATGAATAAAATGTATAAAAATACAAACTTGAGATATGAAAATCAATCTCCTTTGAACAAAAACACAATGACTAAAAAACAATATATATATTTTATTTTATTACAATTAATTAATCGGCCGATACCGATAGTTTGGAAAATGCCTAATATCGACCGATAATATCGGACCGCCGATATATTAGTGAGGCTCTAACACACACACACACACACACACACACACACACACACACACACACACACACACACACACTAGCAGGTAAACACACACACAAACAGGTAAAAACAACAATGCTGCGAACTCACCAGGTTCACCGGGGGTCTGGCCTTGGTCCGGGGCGGTCTGGCCTTGGTCCGGGGCGGTCTGGTCTCGGTCCGGGGCGGTCTGGTCTCGGTCCGGGGCGGTCTGGCCTTGGTCCGGGGGGGTCTGGCCTTGGTCCGGGGCGGTCTGGCCTCGGTCCGGGGCGGTCTGGCCTCGGTCCGGGGGGTTCTGGCCTCGGTCCGGGGCGGTCTGGCCTCGGTCCGGGGGGGTCTGGCCTCGGTCCGGGGCGGTCTGGCCTTGGTCCGGGGTGGTCTGGCCTTGGTCCGGGGGGGTCTGGCCTTGGTCCGGGGCGGTCTGGCCGTGGTCCGGGGCGGTCTGGCCTTGGTCCGGGGCGGTCTGGCCTTGGTCCGGGGGGGTCTGGCCTTGGTCCGGGGCGGTCTGGCCTTGGTCCGGGTCATTCGCCTCTTCATTTGTCTCCATCCATCTGATCACCACCTAGGACACAAACACACGGCATCAGGAACTCTTCGGGTCCACTGAAGACCCACGACAGGAAACACAAAGACGTCTCAGTCGCTCCGTGTTGGTGTTGGTGTCCTCTCCTCCCTCACCTGTCTCAGACGTTCTTTGTTTTGAGACGAGGTGGAGACCTGATGGGGCGGGGGGGGGTCCGGAGAGGGGGAGGAGGAGTCCGGATCGGGGGTGGCCTCTTCCTCCTGTCGGAAGAGATCATCACGTTAATGTTTCCTCGCCCCTCTCTTCTCCATAGTTCCCTCGCTCTTTGCTAACTTGGCTCACTGGCCGCTGTGCTCGCTCTCTGATCACCAGGTAACGCTCATCGCTCCGCTCTCTGATCACCACTGAGCACGGCACTGAGGAGCGGTGACTTATATTTTACTCACTATTCCTGAGTCCCGGCTAGCTGCTAAAGGGGACGGGTCTTTTTCTGTGATAGCCCCAAAGCTTTGGAATGCATTGCCTGAGAAAATAAGGTTAGCTGATTCGGTGACATCTTTTAAGTCCCTCCTTAAGTCTCACCTGTACCACAATGCTTTTAAAGAGTTTATTTAGGTTTAAATGTTATTTTTTATGTTTTTTGCCTGGTACACTTTTCATTGATGGTATTTTTGGGTTAGGTTAAGACCTGTGATACAGTTAATCTTAGACATTGATTTTTGTTTGGTTGTTTTGCTGTCTTTCTTTTTATTTTGGGCATTGACGTAGCACTTTGTAGCTCTGTTTAGAAAAGCAATGCATAAATAAAGGTTATTAGGTGAGTGCTGCATGCAGCGCTCAACTAATGTTCTTCATAAGTTTTATTCTTTCTTTCTTTCTTTCTTTCTTTCTTTCTTTCTTTCTTTCTTTCTTTCTTTCTTTCTTTCTTTCTTTCTTTCTTTCTTTCTTTCTTTCTTTCTTTCTTTCTTTCTTATTCTCTACAAACTTTGGGACCTATCTCCTTCCTCAATTTTTCACCGAGAGACTCCATTCAAATTTTTAAATATTCAGAATAGCTTGGAATCGCGCGTTTCTTTTCAGATTTTGAAAATATTTTATACTTTTTGAGATATTCTACTTTTAAAATATTATCTTTTTTATAACATGGGAGTCAATGGGAGGACGGCAGAGCCGTCCTCTGGTACTTAGTAACGTAACTAAATCAATTTTCAACCGTTTATCTTCGTTCAAACCATTTAACAAATCTACACACTTGTATCTTCCATAATATCTAAACGGAATTTCGATATCATTTAAACTTTGTTCAGAATCACACTTTTAGATTCATACCGCTTCGTTTTCAGCTGTTTTCATTGAAGACGTCAATGCCCATTCTGATACACCTACTTCTTATAACATCGTAACTCAATCCTTTTTCAACCGTTTATCCTCGTTCAAACCATTAAACAAATCTACACACTTGTATCTTCAATACTATCCCAACGGAATTTCAATAGCATTTATACTTTCTTCAGAATCACAGTTTTAGTTTCAAACCGGCATCGTTTTCAGTTGCTTATAATAATTTAGGTAACCATAGCAACGCCGTTAAACAAACCCCCTACAGAGTTCGCCGCGCTACGGATGCAGGAAATGCATTTTCTAGTTGTTAGTTGTTAAATAATTTCCCTCTGGGATTATTAAAGTATTTATCTATCTTATCTATCTAACTATCTTATTATTATCTTATATCGAGGAGCATGGCCCCGTGATGTCAGAGGGCCGCCGCGGTGACGTCGTCACGGGGACGTCGTCAAGGGGGCGTCGTCACGGGGACGGAATGTTTGGCTATACATTCTTTTGAAAATGGCAAAAATATGTAAAGCATAAATCAATAATTTTGATGTTTTTTCGATTAGAAAAGTTCAAGAAAAACATGCATAAACGTATTTATAGATCATATACATATATATCATATATATTTTTTATAAAGCACTGATATTAAATGTGTACAATCGTGTGTTTGTATTTGAGTGTGTGTGTGTGTGTGTGTGTGTGTGTGTGTGTGTGTGTGTGTGTGTGTGTGTGTGTGTGTGTGTGTGTGTGTGTGTGTGTGTGTGTGTGTGTGTGTGTGTGTGTGTGTGTGTGTGTGTGTGTGTGTGTGTGTATGTGTGTGGGTGTGTGTGTGTTGCCTGCACTTCTTTAAAGAAAGTCAGTTGGACCCTAACTTAATATAATCATGTACAACCACACGTTTTTACAGAATACTAATGTGCGTCTGCAGAATCAAAGTGTGCGTGTGCGGTTGGCGTGCGTGTCCTCTCCTTCCTCACCTGTGCCGGACGCTGTTCTCCGGGGGGCGACGTGGGGTCCCCACACAGGGTCTCCTGGTCTCCCTCCTGTATCTCTACCTGTCTCTTCCTCACCATAGTGGATCTCTCAGTTTGTTGCTGTCGCTGGTTATTGATATGCAGCTCAGTCGTTGCTCTCTGATCACCACTGAGGACTGGACTGAGGAGCGGGGACTTATATAGAGGCGGTGATGTCACAACGGCTCGTCAGGTTCCGACCGGCCAGAGGTGGTACCTGATGTTGATTCGTCGTCGCAGGCAACTGGATTTGTTTTTATTTGCAATCTACCGAATAGGCCTTTTAATAACTCAAATGGAAACCACTGAAATAAGAATATTACTTTAATACAAAAAGTTGACAATAACACAGTCGTGTTTACAAAGTCACCATTTGAAATTTGTTCTCCCAAGTCCATCAGCTGTTTCCAAATCTATTCATGTTTTATACCCAAACATTTGCATTAACACTCACAGTGGGGCCAAGAAAGACTAGTCATGAGTTTGTCTCTGATCAATTCTATTGATACTCAAACACAAGTTTGAGAGTGTCGTTCTTCAACCGAGGCCTGAGGCCCTTCCCCTCAGCCTTCTGTGTGGCTTCCCCCTCCTTCTCAGCCTCAACGACTAAATCTTGATGTTCAGGGTTGTTCGGGGGTGCGTCGGTGGTGATGACGGCTTTGGTTTCGGCCCAGGCCATCTTAATGTGTCAGAAGGGGTTCCGTCCTGAAGGGCCGGAAAGGCTTCACCTCCTCCTGATCCGTCAGGGCGATGGTAAGTGTTTCAACCCTCTGCTTTCGTAGTGCCCTCACCCGGACCCTCACGTTCCCCAATACCTGGGACCGGTCCTTTCTCTGGGCCCTGTCTGCTGTCAGGGACGGTGAGAGAGACGCTCTGTCAATGTTTCGTGATTATGGTGACGTATAAAACTCAAAGGATAAATGCACACACACACACACACATTTTATGTACTTTATTTGATTCCACATTACAAGTTAATATAATTTTAGGAACCAAATGTGATGAATTATCCAACAACTATTTGACCAACAAACATCTTGTTATGGGAATGCATCATTAAGGGTACAGGAAACATCTCCTTTTCCAGATTAACATGCTCCCTATAACAGTTGATATTGAGCAGTACTTAGCTAGCTGTCTGGCCCTTCTTTTACTTAGTCCACTGATGTTAAGTCCACTGACCACCAGCCTATGCACATGGCCTAGACTGCCAAAGACAAGAACAATGAGGACACATTTATAGCCACAGCTTTCAATGGCAGATGTTAGAGGATGGTATTTCAGTTTTTTTGTACAATAGGATTCCTCCATGAACAGGTCAAAGGCACAGGCTACTTCAAAGAGTCTGACTATTTTTTCCTCTTGTGATATGCAAATGATGTCTGGTGTGTTGGGAATTCCTGAAAAGCAGTTTGTGGATGTGTTAAACCAGTGGGACTTGACAGAGGTATGTTTGTATAGTTGTTCCTGAGGAGCACAGGGGATCTGGGCAGCGATGAGGTCCACCAGTCTGTCATGTCTGGCAATATACAGTCCTTTGTAGGAAGGGCAACTGTTCATGATGTGGGCTACTGACTCCAGATGTTGTGGTGGGTCATGTAGCATGCATAAGGGGGAATGAATAGATGGAAACCAGAGGGAGAGATTGTATTTTGTGGGGAGAACCTGTAGGCGTGCCTTCACACAGAAGATGAGTCATGTTGTGATGTGACACACACACACACACACACACACACACACACACACACACACACACACACACACACACACACACACACACACACACACACACACACACACACACACACACACACAGTTTGAGATGGTCATTCTATCTAGATCAACTGGGGACAGGTCCCTCCTGAACTCAACACCCATTTTACCCCCTATGTTTTATTCGATACATTTCGACAATGTTACCCCTTATGGGTTTTTCATGACGACAGATAAAAAACGACAGTGTTACCCTTTACGTTTCATTTGATAAAAACGACATTGTTACCCCTTATGTTTTTTCCCATGATGACTGATGAAAAACAACAGTGTTACCCCTTATATTTTATTTGACCAGAACTATTCTTTTTTTTTTTCAAATGTTTTTTTAATGACAACGTTACCCCTTATATTTTACTTGACAAAGACAAGTGTTACCCCATATGTTTTTTTCATGACGACCAATAAAAAAGGACAGTGTTACCCCTTATGTTTATTTCATGACAGCACATAAAAAACGACAGTTACCCCTCATGTTTTTTCCCTGTTGACCAATAAAAAATGAAAGTGGTACCCCTGTCTACGTTTTTGCGGGGATCCGAACCTGAGCTGTTAACCTCCTAACTTATCAATGCACCATCAAGACACTGAATTAAAGGTCCCATGACATGCTATTTTATGTATTCTTTAATATAGGTATTAGTGGGCAACTAACACAGTATTCAAAGACGTTCCCGAAATTCAGCCGTGGTGCAGAGTTACAGCCACTCCGAGCCAGTCGCACATTGAGCTTCCCCCAAATGCGCTGTTTCCGTGGGCGTGTCAAGGAGGAGGGTGGGGGTGTGGCCCTGAGCAGCTTGCAGCCACGTGCGCTCTGTTTACGGTGGTTGTATCGCAATGGCTCGTAGAAACCCAGTCGTTCAAGCCTTTCAGTTTGACCCAGAATGGGATCCGGATTACGAAGCACCTGAAGAAGTTGGTACTCAGCGGCTACAGCAGGACGTCTCTGAATGGTAATTTAAAATATTGTGTCTGGATACGGTACTTTAGTTGGTTTGTTTATGCATGCGGTTAGTTATTATCATGTGCTAACGCTAGCCTACGTTGTTGGTTTTTAAAGTTGCTGATTTGCTATCGTTACAGCGTTATATTTGCATCTATATCAGTCATCTTTGTAGTTTAGAGAAGTAACTGGCTCATTTAATGGGTGAATTTCAACCTATATTGAAGTCATGTTACACATAACCCATGATTTACTCGTGAAGATTTACGTCTAACATCAGCTTGTCCACTGTCATATGTATAGCTATAGACACTAACCAGAGCCACTATAGTCAGACCTCTGCCATTATTACATCTACCATTATTTTTTGGATAGGTGCTGTTGTGGAAAATGTGCGACCATGCCCACAGAAGCAGAGAATATTTGCTGCATGGAGATACCGCAGGTAGCACTCTCCACTAAATTGGAAACTACTTTGTCTCATTTGACAGATTATGCTTAAAAATATAACTTACCCTTTCAAATTCTAATTAGGTTACTAGAAGACTACGGGAGGTCGAACTACAGCTAACGTGTAAGGTTGACCATCCTGGATTGGAGCCGGACTGCCTAAATGTTTACTCTATTCAGAATGCCAGCCAAATATATAGAGCCGACTATGGTCCTCTAAATTTGAGAAGAATACACAAGTAAGTTGTGCATTGTTACAGAATTTAATAAAATAAATGAAGTTGTTCTCAATCTTGTGCCTAATTTTGTCAAGATGTATTTATATCCGAGCTAAAAAAAAAAACTTAAATAGTTGCAGAACAAACCAGCCATAGTAATATTAATTTTTCATAACACAAAGCAATGATGAATCTGCAAGACTTAGGGCCCTATTTTAACGGTCTGAAACGCAAGTGGGAAGCGCAAAGCGCAAGTAGCTTTGTGGGCGGTTCTACGGCGCTATCGCTATTTTACAGGCGGATAAATGACACTTGCGTCGCGGCGCAAGTGTCAAAAGGGTTGGTCTGAAGCAGCCTAATTACCCGTAGGTGTGGTTTGGGCGTAACGTCCAACAAACCAATGAGAGTGCCAGCTCCCATCCCCTTTAAGAGCCATGAGCGCATTTGAATCGGACAAGTTGATATTTTGACAGCGCGTCTGCAATCTCCGATGAGACAGATGCACATGAATTCCAAACTGCAAATGGCTCAGTTTATTGCCAAATAATATGGCCTAATTCACACATGGAATAAGGGGTTTTCTTCCACAACTTCAGAAATACAGAGTCCTCAAATAAATTTCGCCAAAGAAAACGTATATGATATAACATATGATATGCGGTAACTGTGGTTCTATTTAATGATATAATACATTATAAACATTGTTTCTTATCAGTATTGTATGCTATCCTAATATGCATGTGTCCCCGCGGTAATAGACATTGCCATTGATTGTATTATGCGTTACGTGTTTAGTTTGCGTGTGTTTAAACAGAGCACACACGCGCGCCCGCATTCATTCATTCTTTTTAACACTCACTCGCGGTAAAACAATGTTTTTCACGATCAAATACTCATCAATCCTAAAAGTTATGGGCATGTAGGCCTACACGATGTCTGTGTCAAGAAAATATGTGTTTGCTGTACGGTGTTTGCAGATGCATTGATTTAAAAGTACAACTTATTACCGCTGCATCAGCTGTTCTTTCCCAAATAATTTACCAAATATGTGCGGCTAGGTAGATGAGAGAAGCAAAGTGTATGCGCGAGGTGCACTAGCAATCCGTATGCATCGCATGCGCATGTATGCATCCGCCCTTAAAATAGCATCTGAACAACGCGCCACTGACTTTAAACCAGGTATTTCGATGTCAGTAGCGCAATGGTATTCAGCAACGGCAAAATAGCGTTTGCGCCAGAACACGCCTCCTCCTTCCGCCGAACCGCCCCTTGGGGCGCATGATCAATCCCTAATTTACCGGCGAGTGGCGCTGGTGGGAAAAGAACGCTCTGCGCCAGTTGTAAACTAGCAACGACACATGCGCCAGTGACTAAGTCACTTGCGCCGGATGCAAGATAGGGCCCCTAATCTCTGAATCAATTGTTCAGTCGCTACAGGTATCTCTCCTATCGTTCCTTTGTAAGCTGAGGCTGGGGCCTCCTGGGACGCAGTACCCGGGTTGTCATTCCAGCTTGTGTGGTCCTGCGTATCCGCTCTGTGTTTCCTGCTGAGGAAGGCCACTATGTCGGTTTTAAACGTCCCCCCGTTTGAACCTTGATACGAGGCTGCTGATGACCGCTACCTTGTCAGGCTTCTCATACTGTGCCGTTAGGGGCTCTGGAACAGGGATCTCCAACAGGGCCTCTCTGTATGGCGTAGGGTTGGGAAAGACTTCCTCAAAAATGACATCCATGATGTCATCAACGTAACCTGTATCGTAAAACATGTTTTCTTTACAAATTGGTTGGGTCTTGTGTTACTGTGTTTTTGTATTTATTCGATTTTTCATCAAGATAAAAACATTTTAGAAATCCAAAATATGTGTCTTTTGAATTGATTTGAACCCTTACCAAAGGTCTGCTGTGTTTTTTGTGGTTTAGCTCTGCCCTCTCCCTTCCTAGCCTTTGCAAAGGAGATTTTATAAATCGGTACTCCTTCCTTTGTTTCGGCCTGTGGTCGGTCCACATTGTGATTTGAATGCATAGCAGCCAGGTAGAGTCTGGAAGTACAAGACAAAACATGTTAATATTGACAGATATTTTAGGCTACAATTCCAAACAGTATTTAGTAAACAAACTTTCTTTAACCTGCACAGCATTCCAATACAGGGAAAGACAACATTTTTGGGGCAAAACGAAGAATAACCGCATGGAAAGCCTCCAAAGATGAAGTTCGGTGGTGGGGGCTCAGTTTTGCAACATCCTTCAGCGCCCTTTTATTGGTCAGCAACTTCTCCAACTTGGAGAAAGTTGGAGTTGCTGCAGACAATAAGAAAATATGATATTAGAAAACCATTACCCATACAGTAAAGAATACTACAACCATGTCCTCTGGTAAATTTCTGAAAGCCACTAAATAACTGTAGTTGTCTGTTCACTGTTTTGACATTTAGCCTTTATATTGGTGAAATACCTGCTTGAAGCCATTTACTCCGGTCACTTGTCTGGCGGATCGCATGCTCGCACTTGGGGTAAAGAGGATCTTCATGTACATGGACATCTCGAACGTGGTTCAGGATCGAGGTCCACTTTGCGATTCTCTCTGGCCCGGAGGTTGAGCCTGCTGCAGTCCAGTATATGTGGTTGTTGATGCTCTTCATCCACTTCTTGAGTTTCTCACCGTCTTTCTGCACAACCCGGTATCACGCAATTGCGTGCTCGTGCGCACGAACGTTAATCTATTGAAGCGTGTTCCCGAGCACGATAGTCCGACTTTTTGCGTGTTACACAAAACGAAATGTAAACCAATGCATTCTGAATGGGAGTGTTCTAAGACAATTAACGTGCTCCACAAAACGGTACGAGAGAGAGAGAAAGAGAGAGCGGGAGGGACAGAGAGAGAGAGAGAGCGAGAGAGAGGCTTCAGAAAGGGTGTGCGCAGATAGTACAGTGCACCCTAGTTACAACCCGGTATCACGCAATTGCGTGCTCCTGCGCACGAACGTTAATCTATTGAAGCGTGTTCCCGAGCACGATAGTCCGACTTTTTGCGTGTTACACAAAACGAAATGTAAACCAATGCATTCTGAATGGGAGTGTTCTAAGACAATTAACGTGCTCCACAAAACGGTACGAGAGAGAGAGAAAGAGAGAGCGGGAGGGACAGAGAGAGAGAGAGAGCGAGAGAGGCTTCAGAAAGGGTGTGCGCAGATAGTACAGTGCACCCTAGTTATGTTTATGCCAAAACCTATATATATAATTAGGCTGTGGAAATTGCAATAAGTTAAGAACACAACTTCGCACGTTGAGCACACAGCCGTGTGACTCGTTTATTTTGTAAAAAAGAAAACCGGAAAACAAAGCGTGCTGAAGGTAAACAAATCCAGCATGGTCTGTGACGTCATGAGACGCACGTTAGTTGAAGGGGGGGGGGGGGGGGGGGGGGGACACGTTTGTTGAGGGGGGGGAGACACGTTTGTAGGGGGGGGGCACGCGAGAGTTGGTTTTTATTGAACGCTCGACAACGAGAGTTGGTTTTTATTGAACGAGACTTCAACACGGAACAGCTGCACGAAACGATGGTCACGTCACTCTCGGTGACGGTGTCGACAATAATGAACACACGAACAATGTTAATAGAACAACACACAACCACATAACATCCCGAACCCATTAACCCCACTTAATCCTAACAACAAAACAAGTTAACAAAAGCCCCATTTGTCAACTGAGAACCCCAATTCCCAGAATCCCCCGCGGCTCCGGAACACGGCGTAGCTTATATTAATCTTTATTATCTGAATGGGAAATGCAATATTTTAGGACAGATACACCATTAAACACGTTTCTAATGACATTTCTAGCGAGAAATGTACATTTTCCTTACATAATCTTCAGTCAGTGAATGTGTATGATCTTTATTAATCTTTATTGTCTAAATGGGAAATGCAATATTTTAGGACAGATACACGATTAAACGTGATTCTAATGACTTTTCTAGCGAGAAATGTACATTTTCCTTACATAATCTTCAGTCAGTGAATGTGTATGATCATTATTAATCTTTATTATCTGAATGGGAAATGCAATATTTTAGGACCGATTCACCATTAAACGTGTTTCTAATAACATTTCTAGCGAGAAATATACTTTTTACTTGCATAATCTTCAGTCAGTGATTGTGTCTGATCTTTAGTTTTATAGTTATTAGGATTTGATCGGCTCGCTCGCATGTTTCAACGACGTCAGGTTGCTTTCGCTAAACTAGCAGCTCACGTGCTTCCTGCGTTTGTGTTATTAAACTGTTACTTTATGTAACTTTTAATGATATCATCTTGTTACAAACACGTATATCTGAGAGCCAACCCAGTCGCCAAAAGCATACGTTGACAGTGTACTTTTCGTGAACACTGGATTACGTCGCATTTCAACATAAAATAGCGTGTTATACACACACACACACGCACGCACACGCACAGACACACACACACAAGCACACACATGCACGCACAGACACACAGACACAGACACAGACACAGACACACACACACACACACACACACACACACACACACACACACACACACACACACACACACACACACACACACACACACACACGCACACACTCACACGGTGCATTTCGCTGCTAAAACAACAACAAAAAAATATTCCCTCAAATATTATTACTTTCAAAACGTTGGCCAAAATGGCCAATAATATCATTTTTTATTTGGGATGCTTCTAGGACATTTTGGGTGGATTTTGAACGGTATGTGGGGGGCACGTTTTTTGCAGGACCTGGCAACCCTGCGCTGTTGCCCGAGATCTGGATCCACCCCGACGTGGTGCCGTCCCCTTTTGACCTTTTGACCCCAGACTTCTGGGGGAATAGCTGAATCAATTCATTAGTCAATCAGAAGCATGTAAATATGTTCCCGGTGGCGTAAGAGTACGAACAAGGTGTCCTTCAACATCTACGCTTCCAGGAGATTGCAACGGTGCCACACATGAGCATATTCAAACATGTTTAATGGTAGTAATTAGCTGTCGAAATTGGAGGCCTTAATCAATACTGAGCAGCTATTGATTTGCTTCCCGATAAAGATTTGTCACAAATTACATGTTATTTAGCATCTACACGTTGAGCTGAGTCCAATGACACCAAGAACGACACTCTAGCTAATGGTAACATGTATTTTACATGGTACACCTAGGTCTAGGACATGATCTCGGTGTAGCAAGAGGCCGAGCTTGATCTCATTGGACTCAGCTTAACGTGTAGATGCTAATTAACATGTAATTTGTCAAAAATCTCCATCGGGAAGCAAATCTATAGCTGGTCATTATTGATAAAGGCCTCCAAAATCGACAGCTAATTACTCCCCTGAAACATATTCAAATATGATCATGTGTGGCACTGTTGCAATCGTCTCGAAAAGTAGATGTCAAAGGACACCTTGTTTGTTCTGTTGCACCACCGGGAAGATATTTTCATACTTCTAATGGATTGATTCATGTTTTAAGGTTCTCGGAGTGAGACTTTAAATGGCTGCAGCAGAAGTGTTGAGACGAAAGATGACATCAAGAGATTTATAGAATATTCCCATTCACATTATGATTCTTCGTCGTAACATCCGACCAAACATCCTTTACATTCACAGAGCGAAGATTATGAAAGTCCAGGCTCAGCAAGTGCTCCATCTCGTTGCACCTGCACCTAGCGGCTCGCTTGCAAGATTTTGGCCTGAAGTTCTTCCCAGACCTACACCCTAGCCATCCAACATGCATATCTGAGAATCAGGCCTCTCTTTAATAATGACAAAAAGTTATGAGAGAAACACACATTAACTTTTTGTTATCTCATAAGCGGCGTGGTGCCGGCTCCTTTTGACCTTTTGACCCCCGACTTCAAAAACGTGGCCACAGGCCAGCTGTGTCTACACACCTTTAGCCACAAATGTACACCTCCATCCCACAAAAAATGGGGACTAGAAACTAACCTCTGTCTTATGTACATTTACTGTACTGTTGGAGGTCACGCCCCTTTGCCGACCTTTTCGAGATAGCTAGGGATGCTAAAATGTTTACACACATTTCCCGGGGTCCCGTGTACGACATATCCGAGATTTGGAGTTCTAGCCCTTAGAGAAAAAAAGTTTTCCCAAATGGAGTGTCATTTGGACAAAGCCCCTCAGAAGTGTAGCCTGCAAGGCCTAATGGTTCAGAATGTGGTGGAAAAACAGTTTTTGAGATAGGAAGGTCCTACCGCCCTGAAATTTTAATACCTTATTCTAGGGCCTAACTGGGACCTCCGCACCGAAACTTGGCCCGGTCGGACCCCGAGGGCAGGAAGGGGGGGCCTGCCCTCGGGGTCTGACCGGGCCAAGTCTCGGGCAGGAAGGGCCCCCCCTTCCTGCCCTCGGGGTCCGACCGGGCCAAGTTTCGGTGCGGAGGTCCCAGTTAGGCCCTAGAATAAGGTATTAAAATTTCAGGGCGGTAGGACCTTCCTATCTCAAAAACTGTTTTTCCACCACATTCTGAACCATTAGGCCTTGCAGGCTACACTTCTGAGGGGCTTTGTCCAAATGACACTCCATTTGGGAAAACTTTTTTTCTCTAAGGGCTAGAACTCCAAATCTCGGATATGTCGTACACGGGACCCCGGGAAATGTGTGTAAACATTTTAGCATCCCTAGCTATCTCGAAAAGGTCGGCAAAGGGGCGTGACCTCCAACAGTACAGTAAATGTACATAAGACAGAGGTTAGTTTCTAGTCCCCATTTTTTGTGGGATGGAGGTGTACATTTGTGGCTAAAGGTGTGTAGACACAGCTGGCCTGTGGCCACGTTTTTGAAGTCGGGGGTCAAAAGGTCAAAAGGAGCCGGCACCACGCCGCTTATGAGATAACAAAAAGTTAATGTGTGTTTCTCTCATAACTTTTTGTCATTATTAAAGAGAGGCCTGATTCTCAGATATGCATGTTGGATGGCTAGGGTGTAGGTCTGGGAAGAACTTCAGGCCAAAATCTTGCAAGCGAGCCGCTGGGTGCAGGTGCAACGAGATGGAGCACTTGCTGAGCCTGGACTTTCATAATCTTCGCTCTGTGAATGTAAAGGATGTTTGGTCGGATGTTACGACGAAGAATCATAATGTGAATGGGAATATTCTATAAATCTCTTGATATCATCTTTCGTCTCAACACTTCTGCTGCAGCCACTTAAAGTCTCACTCCGAGAACCTTAAAATATGAATCAATCCATTAGAAGTATGAAAATATCTTCCCGGTAGTGCAACAGAGCAAACAAGGTGTCCTTTGACATCTACGTTTCGAGACGATTGCAACAGTGCCACACATGATCATATTTGAATATGTTTCGGGGTAGTAATTAGCTGTCGATTTTGGAGGCCTTTATCAATAATGACCAGCTATAGATTTGCTTCCCGATGGAGATTTTTGACAAATTACATGTTAATTAGCATCTACACGTTAAGCTGAGTCCAATGAGATCAAGCTCGGCCTCTTGCTACACCGAGATCATGTCCTAGACCTAGGTGTACCATGTAAAATACATGTTACCATTAGCTAGAGTGTCGTTCTTGGTGTCATTGGACTCAGCTCAACGTGTAGATGCTAAATAACATGTCATTTGTGACAAATCTTTATCGGGAAGCAAATCAATCGCTGCTCAGTATTGATTAAGGCCTCCAATTTCGACAGCTAATTACTACCATTAAACATGTTCGAATATGCTCATGTGTGGCACCGTTGCAATCTCCTGGAAGCGTAGATGTTGAAGGACACCTTGTTCGTCCTCTTACGCCACCGGGACGATATTTACATGCTTCTGATTGACTAATGAATTGATTCAGCTATTCCCCCAGAAGTCTGGGGTCAAAAGGTCAAAAGGAGACGGAACCACGCCGGGGTGGATCCAGATCTCGGGCAACAGCGCAGGGTTGCCAGGTCCTGCAAAAAAACATGCCCCCCACATAGCGTTCAAAATCCACCCAAAATGTCCGAGAAGCATCCCAAATAAAAAATGATATTATTGGCCATTTTGGCCAACGTTTTGAAAGTAATAATATTTGATGGAATATTTTTTTGTTGTTGTTTTAGCAGCGAAATGCACCGTGTGCGTGTGTGCGCATGTGTGTGTGTGTGTGTGTGTGTGTGTGTGTGTGTGTGTGTGTGTGTGTGTGTGTGTGTGTGTGTGTGTGTGTGTGTGTGTGTGTGTCTGTGCGTGCGTGTGTGTGCTTGTGTGTGCTTGTGTGTGTGTGTCTGTGCGTGTGCGTGCGTGTGTGTGTGTGTATAACACGCTATTTTATGTTGAAATGCGACGTAATCCAGTGTTCACGAAAAGTACACTGTCAACGTATGCTTTTGGCGACTGGGTTGGCTCTCAGATATACGTGTTTCTAACAAGATGATATCATTAAAAGTTACATAAAGTAACAGTTTAATAACACAAACGCAGGAAGCACGTGAGCTGCTAGTTTAGCGAAAGCAACCTGACGTCGTTGAAACATGCGAGCGAGCCGATCAAATCCTAATTACTATAAAACTAAAGATCAGACACAATCACTGACTGAAGATTATGCAAGTAAAAAGTATATTTATCGCTAGAAATGTTTAACACGTTTAACGGTGAATCGGTCCTAAAATATTGCATTTCCCATTCAGATAATAAAGATTAATAAAGATCATACACATTCACTGACTGAAGATTATGTAAGGAAAATGTACATTTCTCGCTAGAAAAGTCATTAGAAACGCGTTTAATGGTGTATCTGTCCTAAAATATTGCATTTCCCATTCAGATAATAAAGATTAATAAAGATCATACACATTCACTGACTGAAGATTATGTAAGGAAAATGTACATTTCTCGCTAGAAATGTCATTAGAAACGCGTTTAATGGTGTATCTGTCCTAAAATATTGCATTTCCCATTCAGATAATAAAGATTAATATAAGCTACGCCGTGTTCCGGAGCCGCGGGGGATTCTGGGAATTGGGGTTCTCAGTTGACAAATGGGGCTTTTGTTAACTTGTTTTGTTGTTAGGATTAAGTGGGGTTAATGGGTTCGGGATGTTATGTGGTTGTGTGTTGTTCTATTAACATTGTTCGTGTGTTCATTATTGTCGACACCGTCACCGAGAGTGACGTGACCATCGTTTCGTGCAGCTGTTCCGTGTTGAAGTCTCGTTCAATAAAAACCAACTCTCGTTGTCGAGCGTTCAATAAAAACCAACTCTCGTTGTCGAGCGTGCCCCCCCCTACAAACGTGTCTCCCCCCCCCTCAACAAACGTGTCCCCCCCCCCCCCCCCCTTCAACTAACGTGTCCGTCCCCCCCCCCCTTCGTGGGTCTGATTCGCCGATTTCCCATGCTGATATCCCCGAAGATTCTCGGGCATCTTCGACAATTTGGCTATAGATTGTCTCATTACACGCTAAATAATATAATTATAGCTTGTAGTGACCGTAACATAATTCACCTACAGTATTTCGTTATGTGTTGTTCTTTCAATTGTGTTGTTGTTTACTGCATGTCATTTACGTTCTTGGTGGTTCAGGGATCGCGGTCCCTAAGGATTACGTGCGTCTCATGACGTCACAGACCATGCTGTATTTTCACCTTCAGCACGCTTTGTTTTCCGGTTTTCTTTTTTACAAAATAAACGAGTCACACGGCTGTGTGCTCAACGTGCGAAGTTGTGTTCTTAACATTGCAATTTCCACAGCCTAATTATATATATAGGTTTTGGCATAAACATAACTAGGGTGCACTGTACTATCTGCGCACACCCTTTCTGAAGCCTCTCTCTCGCTCTCTCTCTCTCTCTCTGTCCCTCCCGCTCTCTCTTTCTCTCTCTCTCGTACCGTTTTGTGGAGCACGTTAATTGTCTTAGAACACTCCCATTCAGAATGCATTGGTTTACATTTCGTTTTGTGTAACACGCAAAAAGTCGGACTATCGTGCTCGGGAACACGCTTCAATAGATTAACGTTCGTGCGCAGGAGCACGCAATTGCGTGATACCGGGTTGTTCTGCATACTGATTGCCAACAGCTTATTTGAAATACCTACAATGAGAGCAAAGTACTTTCCACTTAGTTAAGATACTCATAAACTGAGTGATTACTCGATTGTAGCATTTGATCATTTCTTACCAATTTCTTACCATTTACTCAGTGTCACAATTTTAAAAAATGAAGGACCACCAAATGGGAGCTTTACGCAAGCTTCAAAACATCAGGTCCTTCTCACCAAAAGGATATCACTAACAAATCAAAGAAAGGAAAAGGCTGGAGAAACATGCATTTTGCAAAGTGCCAGACATCGTAGTAATGGGTTATGTTTCTCTCCCTGAGGAACGTCTGTACTTGAGGATGACGATCAGTGACAATGCAGTCAAGGTTGACGCCACGCGACTCCAGTAAGGCTAGACTCCTCTTCAGTCCCTCCTTCTCCATATGGGTGCTACCACCAACTTCGTTGCTCTGTTAACACAGAAAAAATATATATTAATAGAATATGCATGTTAGACTTTGAAATTACAACCAATAACCGCTTTACAATATCCATTTTGACAACTCACCTGGACCAACTGAATGTCCACAATGGTGTTAGTATGGAGATCCATCATTGTGTAACTCCCATACTTTGCAGAGTGACCTATTTTTGTTCAAATAGGGAAATTAGTGTAGTAATCACCCTCCAATACTTTGGTATTATGTCTGACTTTATTTAGGTCATTTATTTTAACTTCAAACAATATTGAACACCTGTATAAAATGCACTATTTCAGTTAGGCATCAATACCTGGAGATTCAGCTCTCATGTCACCACCAAGTATCACTATTTCCTCCTGACTTAACCGCTGCAGATTCAAATCATTTAGGACTTTCCACTGGTGAATAACTGCTGGTTCAATGAAACTTTTGGCAGGGCGGCGAAATGCTTCATACCGAAACAACTAGCTTCATTGCCTTGAAGACCTTTTGGTGTGGAGGGATAAATAATGCATATAATAAGATCTATATTGAAGCAATTCACAGTCACACATTTACAGTTGCACATCTTTTACCTTTTCGATTTTTAGGAAAGATGCACCACTCAGGTACACAGCGGCAGAAAGGTGCAGGTTTCCAGCTGGCGTGCTCCCAAGGATAGGCTGGCTATTCCAGCGTCTTCCGAGTGTGCAATGGGGGCACTGCTGCTTCACAGACAGGAATGTCCCCAGCCTTTGGGTTGTAACTTCACATGCCCCCGTGCAGACTGGACATGCATTAAACAACTCCATGATGCAGCTCTCGTACACCATGTATTTCTTGCCTCTTGCGTGTGTTGCAGTGGATGAATCTTCTCTATATCAAACCACAAAGAAAGGGAAACGCTTTGTGTTAAACTGATAGAGCTTTCATCTGGACTGTACCTTAAACCATCACCCTGTTTTCAGCTAGTTTAATTATTTGTATGCATGTAACAGGGTTGTTATATCTTTTAAATTATAATTACACAATTGCCTTTGTTTTTCTTTCTATTACCTGAAGTTTAGCTTTCCATGCCGCCTTATGCTCTATTTGATTTTGTTCTTTGTTTTGGCTCCACCTCCTTCTGTACTCCCGCCCACATTCCAGAGAACCCCATAAGTTTCCCGCGCCCCCTGCCCTCTTCCCTTTGTTCCGATACCCTTGGGAAGAGGTGTGTACATTTATTTTGTGATCAAATCTTTGACCATCTTATAGTTTATCATTATTTATATTAGTTATTTTGATTATACATTGTTTAATTGGAAGTCTGGGGTATATATCTATCCATAGTTATTAGATAGATTTCAGTGTTTTGGGGAACTTTGTGTTTTGTTGCGATGTCCTAGCATGCACCTGACCCTCGTGTAGTCATGCTAGTTCCCCTTCCCCCCCTGTGTGTTTCGTAGAGGAGTTGGAGTAAGGGCACAAGGGCTAAGAGGAAGCTATTTGTACATGTGTGTATTCAGGTATGTCTTTTATTTCTTTTATTTCAACAATTTTTGTTATAATATTGTATGTAGTCGCCCTTTTTGTTCCGATACCCTTGGGAAGAGATTCAGCAACGAATAAATGGACGTCGGAGTGCCCGAATCCGGACAGATCGTGGTTCACGTCATTCATTAAAAAAAAGAAACACAACGCAGATTCAGCCGGTCACACTTGATAGACAGCAAAGTTAGCTAGTTTAGATTGACTTCAACGTGGCCGGCGCCCCTGACTTGGAGGAGGGCTTTATTTTGAATTACCAATAACTAGCCTAGCCCAAATCATTGACGTTCAGACGCATTTAAATGGGTGCTGGCAGTGACAAGTATATCACACAATTAAACGAGGATAAACGCTATGTATTTTTGTTGATTAATTTCTTGTTGATAAAAGTTGATTAATAGTTGGCAGATATATTGAAATGATCATTTCACGGAGGGGCGGCGCCCTAGCGCCCTCTATTGACCCACCGCCACTGGTTGATATATCTATCATTTGTTCACTGTATTAGCCTACCAAATCACAGGCCTCTTCAACGGTTTAAATCAGACATCCTTTTTTTCTCACTTCCATTGAAGGAAGGTGAATAGTAATTATTATTGGAAGATTGAAGCATAATTATCAATAATTAATTCAAAATGTCACTGAATCCGGGGAAGGGGAACATCTTCGTGGTGCTGTGGTTCCCTCTGGTGGTCAGTAACGGGACCTCAGCTCATCCGTTGCATCCTACGTTATGCATCACAGCATATCAAATATAATTCACCAACATGTTGGACTGCTTCTATTCTATCCAGACAAAACCAGTCTTCTCAGCACTGCATATCCGATTTTATTTGAATTTCTACAGGATAAATAAATAAATACATACAAATGTAGTAAATAGAAAATGAAAATGTATTGTATGTAATGTATATTCATATATTTGATTGTACTCTGTGTAATACTGGCTGGTAGGAGGTGGGAAGGGGGGGGGGGGGGGGTAGTTATGGGGAGCATTGTTGGAGTGTGTGTGAGTGTGCGTGTGTTTGTCCTTGTGCTTATGTGTTTGAATTTATGTTTATAACTTACTTTTTACTTTCATTGTATTATTTATCATTATTGTAAGGACCCCCTCGAAAATGAGATGATACATCTCAAGGGGCTATCCTTGAAATAAAGAATAAAGAATAAAGAATAAAGTAAATATAACAATGACGTCAGATATAAGATACCTTACTGATGACAAATGGAAGTTAAATAATTCAGATAATAACATTATCTCTCTCAAACTTTTTTTTTTCTGAACATTTTTTGGGTAAAACCCTTCACTCATACAGACATGAATATAAATAAATACATAAAGTTGATAAGATAAACAATTAACCGTTCATGTGCCCTTTTACCATATAACAGCAAGAACCATTAGATTTGAATAACACATGTCTGGGAACCATTTAGTTTCTTCACATGGTTGTTTGGTTGGAGACTCCTCTGTGAAGTTGTTGGTGTCTCTTGAGATGACCAGATCGACTAAATGTTTTCCCACACTTCTGACAGTGGTATGGTTCCTCTCCCGTGTGGATGCGCTGGTGATTCTTCAGATCACCAGAGTGACTAAATGTTTTCCCACACTGTTTACAGTGGTATGGTTTCTCTCCTGTTTGGATGCGCTGGTGTACCGTCAGATCACTAGATTGTCTAAATGTTTTCCCACACTGTTTACAGAGGTATGGTTTCTCTCCCATGTGGATGCGCTGGTGTCTCTTCAGACTACGAGGGCGACTAAAGGTTTTACTGCACTTCTCACATCTGTGTTGTCCGGCTCCTTCTGCTGGAATCTGGCTTGTGCTTTGGACGGTTCCCGGGGAGGCTCCGATCGGTTCTTGATAGGAGGCTGCGACGTATGGGAGGAGACTAGGCTCCACCTTGATTTCTCCACTCCTCAGCAGTCGGCCGTACAGGTCGCCATGGCTCCTCTTCATTTGTTTGTGGAGGAAGATCTGAGACGTGTAGGAGTACGGACACTCGGGACAGGGGAAAGCCTGTGCTGGTGTCAGCTGGGATTTCCCTCCTAGGAGAAAGAGTGTCATATTTATTTTATTTTTGAGAGTGCTGCTGATGGCTGGTTTAAGCAGCCTCACCTGGCCAGAGTCAGGTGGTTTAGGCTTTGGGGCTTGATAAGGCTGCACAGCCTAATCAGCCTAATCAAGCATACCTGAATTAGTATACTTGTATAGTTTTTTTGAAACCTCCATGGTACTGTATATTTAGACATTTTCCAAGTAAGAATATTTTTCTATTATGTTGTCATCTTTTGTTTATTATGTTTAAATTTATGTTAAAACTTTACTATTTCCTGTATAATTTCTGACCTGCTTTGTTAATGTAGATGTTTATTGTCCAAGCTCTTTTGAATTAAAATGAGAGATGTGGTCATGAAGTGCCGCATAGAAACCAAACCCTGACAGAAAGACAGACTTGAAGGCAGACCTTTAGTAGAGCTCTTGTTGTTCCACAGTCGATCAAATCCGATTCCCAGATGTCTGGCGTATTCGTCCCCATACCAGACCAAGAGCTCTGCTCCTGAAGTCACGAGGCCACAGGTGCGATAAGGAATTCCTCCTTTGTGCTGAAACGCTATTAGGTTCTGTTCCTCTTCATTGCGAGCACAATTGACGTACCTAACAAACAGACAGGTACGTCAACACACCTTTACAGTGTATCTTCTGCATATGTCATAGCAACACAGAAAATGTTGTGGATCTAATCAGATAACAGACATGGAGAAATATAAATGTTATCAATAAAGTAATGTAAGTAAGAAAATTGTCAACATTATTCATGCAGTAGATGGTATAAAAGTGAATAGGGTCCTACCTCATCCAGTTAGAAAGTGTCTCTCTCTTTGCATCAATGTAATCATTGTGTCTGCTCTTGTAGATCTGGAGAAATGTTTTAATCAGACTCTATGCCATCCAATAAACACAAAAGCACACATACAAGACTAGATCAAAATAAATGAATACAAACACACTGACCTCCCAGGAGTATCCACTCTAGGGCTCCCTCTTCATCGGTCCTGTGTCCTTCGTAGGGTCCAAAGTGTGTTCCAATGGGAAGGCCACCGTCTCCACAGTAAAACACCCCTAGACCGGCCCCAGGGATCCCAGAATCTCTGATCTACCCCACATGAGACAGAGATGGAGAGAGGAGGAGAGTCGTAGAGTGAGAGGAATACATAGAGGGAGGGAGAGGTGGAGGAGGGAGGAGAGATAGAATACAAGAGAGGTAGAGGAGAGCGAGATGGAGACACATGGAGAAGAGAGATGTAGAGAGATTGAGGCAGGGAGAGACAAAGAGAGGTGAGAGGAATGGAGAGAGGAAGAGAGGTGGTGAGATGGAGGGGGGGAGAGGAAGATAAGATATGATAAGATATTAATGGAGATGTGTAGTTGGGAAACAAGTGAGAAAGAGAGATTTAGACAGGAAGAGGGAGGGAGGAAAGGAAAGAGGGGGTTGGGACAGGGGGGGGGAGTTCAGAGAGGGAGTCACAAAGAGAGGCAGATAGAGGGAAATGGGGGGAGAGAGGGAGAGATAGACGGAAAGCACGATTCAGGAAGAAGAACCATTGGGGGAGAGATATATCCATCTGCTTTGGCAATATAACTGTTCACATTACTGTTTTTATATACATTAGCTGGGAAATGTATTAAACAATGAATGTTATACTGTCTCATTGGACGGGGAGAACTTTGTTGTGTTAAAGTACGACATATACAGTACGAGACAGACACTGGAAGCGTGAAGCCGTCGCTGCAATCAGACATTGCTTCCGCAGGCATTTTGAATGCCAGTGGTGGAACGAGCTGACAAACGTTGTCACTGTTTACCTGTCTAAGGACATGGTTCCCTTTCAAAATGTCGATAGAAAGGTTTTTAAAGAGATGGTCAAAACACTCGATCCCAGGTACGCGTTTCCTGCCCACACACACTTCAGCCAAATTAAGATGCCAAAACTATACGGCAAGGTCCGCAAGCAAGTGGAGAAAAAAATCCATACTATTAAACATTAGTGTTTTTCAGAGATGGAAGTAACTTCAGAAAATAATTTAATTTTTTTGATGTGGTTTTGCTGCCTTTCCAGTATTTTTCCCCCTTCAGAGGCATTTATATCGAAATTAGAAAATAAAATTAACATACCGTGATATAATACCGTTACCGTCAGCAACGGGGCGATCAGCCACGAAGACGATAGGACCGTGGACCTCGCACTCTTTGAGGAAGAAAGTCCTACACTCATCACAGACTGGAGAAAGTTCATTTATTTATTATGTCCAAGAGAGCTTCAGCTACAAATCTATATTAAATAGACAGAAACAGGAAGATTAAAAATTGGTTTGTGAATGAAAAAGAGGTGGGGAGAGAAGTAGTCGTCATCCTTAGGTACTTCCGGTTCTTTGTAGTTAACTCTGAGAAAATTTCTCAGGTTCGTCTCTCTTGAATAAACACTTGAGCCCTTCATATGTTCATGGATAACTGATTCACACACACACACACACACACACACACACACACACACACACACACACACACACACACACACACACACACACACACACACACACAGTTACAGACTATACGTGCACAACAAGGTGTTATTGCAGGGAAGCAGTGGTGGGATCAGAGCTAACCCAATGAGACCTCCTCCTGGACTGCAGAGCCCCTCTCTACTCCTCCTCTGGGGCGGTCGATCTCTGGATGAGAAGGAGTGGTCCCTCCATAGACCTCCTGGTCACTCCAGCCCCGCCCTGAGAGACTCTGAAAGACAGAACGACTAGTTAGGAGTACTCACTGTTTTATTAATGTGGGTAGGTACTAGGGGTGGGAATCTCTTGGCATCTCACGATTAGATTCGAAATCAATTCAGAGGTCAACGATTCGATTTTAAATCGATTATCGATTTTAAATCGATTTTGTAATAATTTTTTTTATTTTTTTATAATATATATATATATTTTTTTTAACACATCCATTTTATGTTGAAATGCAAGCTGCATCGATTATTGCATTGCTCAAAAAAATCAATAGATGAATTACCTTTTTATAAAAGAAAAAATATCTTTGTCACAAATATGAATTTCTATCGACAACACAATAACCAATGCAGCTTGCATTTCAACACAATATGGAAGTAGCCAAGTTAAAATGTAAATACATTAATTTTTCTTTTAAATTATTAAAGAAAAAGCTGCTCTTAGTCAATGATAAGAATAAGACTTCAAACACAAAATGCCACTTTTATTTTTGATAATAAGCAGCATGTCCCTGAGAAAGAAAATAATGTTACACAATAATATGCTACTTTATGGCGCTTGCATTTTAAAGGTGCTTCATTTCCAGTTAATAACTGGTGGATGCTCATGGAATATGCAAGTTCTCATATTCATGTGACTAACATTAAATTGAAGGCAATATTTCTACCCAATCATTAGGCTAACGTAGAGCTAACTGCATCTCACACTGTATAAATAGCAAAACACAACTTGGACCAACAAAATAACATATATACATAGTTCTCAAAGCACAGAAACGAGGCAGTGTCTCTGCATCTTTAGTACACAAAGCAAAAATTGCCAGAGAAAGGGGGGTGAAATGTGTTAACATATCTAAGTAATGTAGTGTTGTGATCTGACAAAGAAAACAAGCTCATGGCATATGCAAGTTCTTGTGTAAAAACAGGAGCTGGTCTACATGCTCTGGTGTGAGTGTGCTCCGCTGGGCAGTCACAATATCTCCTGCAGTAGAGAACACTCTTTCTGCAGTGACACTGGTGGCCGGAATACAAAAGTATCGCTTGCCCAACTTGGAGAGCAGGGGATACATAATCTCATTTTTCCTCCACCAGCTGAGAGGGTCCTCAGAGAGAGGAACTGGTGGAGCACCACGGAACTTGTTAACCTCCTCCTCAGCTTGAGCATAGGCAGAGATGGGCTGAGTTGCACTAGAGAAGGTATTCCCCAGCAGATTCTCCAACAAAGAGGATGGTGCTCTTCTCTTGGCAGGGGGGGAGCTTTGGTTCTGCTCCTCTGTAGGTTGGGTGCCCTCTGTGACTTCATGTTCTTCCACTCTTACCTGTTGCTGTAGGTAAACACAATAAGAACAGATCACCACAGTAGCCTCATTTTACATTGCCATATAATGTAAATATCTCCAATCCTAACCATATAAGAAATAAATAAAATAATATAAAAAACGAAATAAAACAAGTCAAACCATAAATTAGGTATTAGGTTACTGTTCAATATCTATTCAATATTGTGTTTTGTGCCTCTAATTCACATATTTCATATAATTCCGAAAGTGGTACGGTCATTTAACGTAACAGACTCATATTAATTTGAAGTCAGCACGTAATGGCTTTCTTCGCAACGCCTGGAACTTAAAAGTTCTATTTGCTTGAAGAACTATTTATTTCTTAGCGGAAATCACAAAACGGCAACTAAATCATTAAAATGAGGTATTTTGGAGGAATGTCTTTTATCGTTTTGGCAAGTAACCGTAGGCTATAATGTTAGGGATAATGTATTGTCCGTCGTATGCTGCGCGTCGGGGCGCTGTTTGCCCCGTCGGGACTTATTTTTGGATAATGACCTCCGGACAATACATGAGCCCGTATTATGCATTAAGTAGGCCAGCCTAAAATCTTACAATAATGCTACATACAATAAAATGAAATTTACCTCAAGTGATGCAGCTTCAGCAGCAACTCTTCCAAATGTTTCCGCTACATCATCTTCAGAAAGGAAAGGCAGTCCCTTGAATCTCGGGTCCAGAGCAGAAGCTGAACGAAGTGTTCTTCTCTCTAGGTCAGACGTGTACCTTTTGCTGAGGTCCTCATTGATCGCCTTCTTTATATCGCGGGTAATTGATGACTCTGCAATGTTGCCCGTCGTATCCTGGCAGAGTTGAGCTTGCAGTTGAATGTTTATAAACTTTGTTTATAAACATTCAACATGTGCGTTTAGTGCGCTTCGTGCGCATGCGTGTATAGCGGAGCAGAGAGGAGAGTTTTCTGTTGCGTTCTGCAGCGGGCGAACAGAATGTTGCAGCAGGCGAACTAATTTCATTTTTAAAATTCCGATTATGAACCTTTCTGAATCGAGAACGAATCGTTCTAGAGAGAATCGATTAAATTCGGAAAATCGATTTTTTCCCCCACCCCTAGTAGGTACTAGGGCTGTACGGTATGGACTAAAATGTATATCACGGTATGATTTGAGGAATAGACGGTAACGGTATTATATCACGGTATGTTAATTTTATTTTCTAATTTCGATATAAATGCCTCTGAAGGGGGAAAAATACTGGAAAGGCAGCAAAACCACATCAAAAAAATTAAATTATTTTCTGATTTTTGGATAATGACCTCCAGACAATACATGAGCCCGTATTATGCATTAAGTAGGCCAGCCTAAAATCTTACAATAATGCTACATACAATAAAATGAAATTTACCTCAAGTGATGCAGCTTCAGCAACAACTCTTCCAAATGTTTCCGCTACATCATCTTCAGAAAGGAAAGGCAGTCCCTTGAATCTCGGGTCCAGAGCAGAAGCTGAACGAAGTGTTCTTCTCTCTAGGTCAGACGTGTACCTTTTGCTGAGGTCCTCATTGATCGCCTTCTTTATATCGCGGGTAATTGATGACTCTGCAATGTTGCCCGTCGTATCCTGGCAGAGTTGAGCTTGCAGTTGAATGTTTATAAACTTTGTTTATAAACATTCAACATGTGCGTTTAGTGCGCTTAGTGCGCATGCGTGTATAGCGGAGCAGAGAGGAGAGTTTTCTGTTGCGTTCTGCAGCGGGCGAACAGAATGTTGCAGCAGGCGAACTAATTTCATTTTTAAAATTCCGATTATGAACCTTTCTGAATCGAGAACGAATCGTTCTAGAGAGAATCGATTAAATTCGGAAAATCGATTTTTTCCCCCACCCCTAGTAGGTACTAGGGCTGTACGGTATGGACTAAAATGTATATCACGGTATGATTTGAGGAATAGACGGTAACGGTATTATATCACGGTATGTTAATTTTATTTTCTAATTTCGATATAAATGCCTCTGAAGGGGGAAAAATACTGGAAAGGCAGCAAAACCACATCAAAAAAATTAAATTATTTTCTGAAGTTACTTCCATCTCTGAAAAACACTAATGTTTAATAGTATGGATTTTTTTCTCCACTTGCTTGCGGACCTTGCCGTATAGTTTTGGCATCTTAATTTGGCTGAAGTGTGTGTGGGCAGGAAACGCGTACCTGGGATCGAGTGTTTTGACCATCTCTTTAAAAACCTTTCTATCGACATTTTGAAAGGGAACCATGTCCTTAGACAGGTAAACAGTGACAACGTTTGTCAGCTCGTTCCACCACTGGCATTCAAAATGCCTGCGGAAGCAATGTCTGATTGCAGCGACGGCTTCACGCTTCCAGTGTCTGTCTCGTACTGTATATGTCGTACTTTAACACAACAAAGTTCTCCCCGTCCAATGAGACAGTATAACATTCATTGTTTAATACATTTCCCAGCTAATGTATATAAAAACAGTAATGTGAACAGTTATATTGCCAAAGCAGATGGATATATCTCTCCCCCAATGGTTCTTCTTCCTGAATCGTGCTTTCCGTCTATCTCTCCCTCTCTCCCCCCATTTCCCTCTATCTGCCTCTCTTTGTGACTCCCTCTCTGAACTCCCCCCCCCTGTCCCAACCCCCTCTTTCCTTTCCTCCCTCCCTCTTCCTGTCTAAATCTCTCTTTCTCACTTGTTTCCCAACTACACATCTCCATTAATATCTTATCATATCTTATCTTCCTCTCCCCCCCTCCATCTCACCACCTCTCTTCCTCTCTCCATTCCTCTCACCTCTCTTTGTCTCTCCCTGCCTCATTCTCTCTACATCTCTCTTCTCCATGTGTCTCCATCTCGCTCTCCTCTACCTCTCTTGTATTCTATCTCTCCTCCCTCCTCCACCTCTCCCTCCCTCTATGTATTCCTCTCACTCTACGACTCTCCTCCTCTCTCCATCTCTGTCTCATGTGGGGTAGATCAGAGATTCTGGGATCCCTGGGGCCGGTCTAGGGGTGTTTTACTGTGGAGACGGTGGCCTTCCCATTGGAACACACTTTGGACCCTACGAAGGACACAGGACCGATGAAGAGGGAGCCCTAGAGTGGATACTCCTGGGAGGTCAGTGTGTTTGTATTCATTTATTTTGATCTAGTCTTGTATGTGTGCTTTTGTGTTTATTGGATGGCATAGAGTCTGATTAAAACATTTCTCCAGATCTACAAGAGCAGACACAATGATTACATTGATGCAAAGAGAGAGACACTTTCTAACTGGATGAGGTAGGACCCTATTCACTTTTATACCATCTACTGCATGAATAATGTTGACAATTTTCTTACTTACATTACTTTATTGATAACATTTGGGCTGTTGTAGAGACCCCTGTCTGACTGTTGGTGGCTTCCACCCTCGAGCACCTGCTGACATAACTGGCTTTAGGTTAGGATGTAACCTGCTAACTATTACCAACTGACTATATGAGTTAGGATGTGACCTATTACTACAACAAACAGACCATATGTAAGGATGTACTATATTAACTATGACTAACTGACTTAAAGGTAGCTTAGAAGCTATTAACAACCAAGGCAGTATAAAACCTATTACTATTAACTTACTATAAGTTAGTATTTAACTTTCTGACTTACAATCAATTAATATTTAAGGCAAGGCAAGGCAAGGCAAGGCAAGGCAACTTTATTTATATAGCACTTTTCATACACAAGGCAGACTCAAAGTGCTTCACATATAAACATTGTTATACATTAAAATAAAATAATAGATAAGCAAAAGAAAACATATGCAAAGAAATGAGTAAAATAGAAAGTTAAAAAGGCAATGTATTTAAGAAAGTGAGAAAATTAAATTGAAAATAAAGGGAAAGTTAAAAAGGCATTTTAGTAAAATAAAGCTAAAGTATTTAAGATTTAGCAGAAAGCTAAAGAAAACATAAAAGTCTTCAATCTTGTTTTGAAGGTGCTCAGAGTTGGGGCAAGTCTTAAATCCTCAGGGAGTTTATTCCAGCTATTGGTTGCATAGTAACTAAATCCTGCTTTCCCATGTTTCGTGTTTACTCTGGGGATAATTAACAGATTGGTCTCAGAAGATCTTAGTGTTCTAGAAGGCTTATGTAGTGGAAGCATATCAGTTAAATATTTTGGGCCAAAACCATGTAGGGATTTATAGGTTAGCAACATGATTTTAAAATCAATTCTCTGACCTACAGGAAGCCAATGTAACGATTTAAGAATTGGTGTAATATGTTCAAATTTTTTGGTCTTTGTTAATACTCTAGCAGCAGCATTCTGAACAAGCTGAAGCTTCCTTAGAGTTTGTTTTGGGAGACCTGTAAGGAGACCATTGCAGTAATCAAGCTTACTAGTGATAAAGGCATGTACAAGTTTTTGTAAGTCTTCTGTGGACATGAGCCCTCTAAGTCTTGCTACATTTTTAAGGTGATAATATGCAGATTTTGTAACTGATTTGATGTGACTTTCGAAATGTAAATCAGAATCCATGATAACCCCTAGGTTTCTGGCTTTGATTGTGGTTTTCAGGGACAGAGAGTGAAGGTGTTGGGTTACTTTAAGCCTTTCCGTTTTAGCACCAAATACAATTATCTCAGTTTTATCCTCATTTAGCTGAAGGAAATTTCGGCACATCCAGTCTTTCACTTGCTCAATGCACTGGTACAGCAGATCTATGGGCCGATAGTCATTTGGTGATAGCGATACATAGATTTGCGTGTCATCAGCATAGCAATGATGGTCAATATTGTTATTATGCATGATTTGCCCTAGTGGGAGCATGTAGATGTTGAATAAAGAGGGTCCTAAGATCGAACCTTGTGGGACTCCACACATCACGTTGGTTGATTCTGATACAAAGTCGCCGATGGAAACAAAGCAGTTCCTATTTTGTAGGTAGGATCTGAACCAATTTAAGACTGTGCCTGAAAGCCCCACCAAGTTTTCTAACCTGTCCAGAAGTATTGTATGGTCTACAGTGTCGAATGCAGCACTGAGGTCTAGTAGCATTAGTATTGAGGTTTTGCCAGAGTCTGTGTTAAGACGGATGTCGTTTACAACTTTAATGAGGGCGGTCTCAGTGCTGTGCAGGGGTCGAAATCCTGATTGGAAGGTGTCATAACAACCAGTTGATGCCAGGAAGTGATTAAGTTGCTGGAGGACAACTTTCTCAATGATTTTACTTATGAAGGGCAGATTTGATATTGGTCTGTAGTTGTTAATAATAGAGGTGTCTAGGCTCCGCTTTTTTAAAAGGGGTTTAATAACTGCAGTTTTCAGGGCTTTTGGGAAGTTGCCTGACTGGAGAGAGTTGTTAACTATCTGCAATATGTCTATTGCTAGGCAGTCAAAAACATTCTTAAAGAGGTTGGTAGGTAACGAATCAAGGCAACAGGTGGATGGCTTTAGTTGTGTAACAGTTTCCACAAGAGTTTTAGAGTCAATAACATTAAAGCATGCCATCCCTGCCACGTTACTTTTGCCTGAACAGGGTGGTAGTCCAACATTTTTGTTTGAAGTGGAGATATTGATGGCGCGTCTGATGCCTTCAATTTTATCAGTATAAAAAGCTGCAAACTCATTGCATTTCTGTGTGGAATGGAGATCAGGTGGAATTTGTGTTGGGGGGTTGGTCAGTCTGTCAACAGTTGCAAATAGGGTTTTTGCATTATTATTATTGGATTTAATGATATTGGAGAAAAATGTTTCTCTAGCACTTTTTAAGTCTGAATTGTAGGCACGGAGGCTCTCTTTGTAGATATCATGGTGAATTTGAAGTTTTGTTTTACGCCAGATGCGTTCAACCTTCCTGCATTCTTTTTTCTGTGCTGTTACAGAGGCAGCTTTTCTCCAGGGTGCCTTTTGCTTTCCAGAAACCGTTTTAACCTTATAAGGTGCAATGACATCCATGATTTTCAAAATTTTCAAATTAAAGTTTTCTACAAGATCATCAGCAGAACATGGGTTGAGAGGTGGTAGTAAGGAGATGGCCTTTCTAAAAAGTACATACGATTCTTCATTGATATACCGTTTTTTGACAGTATTTGATTTTGTCTGTATGTCGGGAATAAAAGATATATTAAAGAAAACACAAAAGTGGTCAGACAAGGAAGGATCAGTCACAGAGAGATCAGAAACATTGAGGCCCTTTGTGATAACCAGGTCTAGAGTGTGGCCCTTACAATGAGTAGTCTCTTTCACATGTTGGGACAGTTCAAATGTGTCCAAAATGGTAAAAAGTTTTTTTGCACACTTGTCATTCAAATCATCAGTATGAAAATTGAAGTCACCAGTTATAACTAGACAGTCAAATTCTGTGGAGATGCTAGACAATAATTCTGTGAATTCATCGAAAAAATGTGCAGGGTATGTGGGTGGCCTGTAAATAATTAATAGGAGAACTCTGGGGGAGCATTTCAATACAGCACAAAGGTATTCGAATGATGGAAAATCACCAAATAACATCTGTTTCCCCTGAAAATCTTTTTTAAATATAACAGCAACCCCTCCACCTCTTTTTCCAGATCTACATGCATCAAAAAAGTTATAGTTGGGAGGAGCTGTCTCTATCAGAACGGTTGCACTGTTATTTTGTTCCAGCCATGTTTCAGTTAAAAACATAAAATCCAGTTTAGAGGTGGTAATAAAATCATTAACTAAAAATGATTTGTTATTAAGAGACCTAACATTAAGTAGACCCATCCTGATGGTGTTGTTGATAGGCTTTAAGGTTGTTTTTGGTTTGGAGGAAATATGTATGAGATTTGTGAGGTTAGCAGTGTGTCTACGTTTCCCTTTGTTTACTCTCTTAGTGGTTACAGCAGGAATGCAAAAGTTGCCATGTTTTGACATAGGCAACCTTGGGTTCAGCAGAAACGTCCTTTATACTTTGTCTACGGCTGAACCCTTTTTTGTCTCAGTAATACTCAGGACTACTATCAGTACAGGGGGCAGGGGGCTGGGGCGCCCTCCGCTTTGGTGTTATCAGCCTGTGGGAATGACCTGGCGATGCTATCATTGACACAGATGCAAGTTTGATGCCTACATATTCCTGTTTCTTAAATTCAGCTGGAAAATCGCAAAGGGAGGAGACAGTGGAGCTGGAGTTGTTGTGGCTATGGGAGAGATGAGGAGGGGGGTGGCCGTTCCTCGCCAAGCCAGCATCAGCGATGGGGGAGGGCACGGTGTCCATGGTGTCGGGCAGGCTGTTGTCTCTCTTCAAGGTCTTTGGTCTGTAATGCAGAGGAGGGGGGTGGCCGTTCCTCGTCAAGCCAGCATCAGCGATTGGGGAAGGCACAGTGTTGATGGCGTCGGGCGGGCTGTTGTCTCTCTTCAAGGTCTGTGGGCTGTCTGCTATCTGTGTGTCAGATAGTGGCAGAGTAGATGTGTGGGGGAGGCTGTAGTCTTCTTCTCAACCTGTGCTCTGATTGCGGCCTGTGCTTCAGACCATGGCAAGATTGTGGCCTGTGCGTAAAGCGAGAAGAGAAGATTGTCCCTCAACAGTTTTGAGCCTAACCTGTTTGGGTGTAGGCCATCTGCTCTGAAAAGATATTTGCGCCCCCAGAATAAGTTGAAATTGTCAATAAAGCCCCTTCCTCTTTCATTGCAGACTCTGGAAAGCCATGTATTCAGTGCAAGTAGACGACTGAATCTGTTTATTCCCCTGTCAACTGATGGTATGGGTCCACTGATGAAAGAGTTGATGTGTATTTTGTCCAGTGTATCCAATAGATCAGTGTAATCCCTCTTCAGAAGTTCTGACTGTTCTCTTTGAATATCATTAAATCCTGCATGCACAATAATCTGTGAGATTTTGGGGTTTTCCAATATGATTTTGGCTAGTTTATGGTTGATATCACTAACCATTCCATATGGGAAGTTGCATGTTTTGATCTTCTTACCGGTTATATCCTTGATGGTTGAGTCTCCTATAATCAGAGTGTCTGGTTCATCTGCTTCCTCTGAGATGGGCCCTTGTTGGACGGTGGCAGACACATGCGCAGCCCGCCTCCGTGGCGACTGGTTGTTCCATGTCTGTCCGTACCGTCTGTCCGGACACATTTCAGGGGTCAGGGGTGCACAGGTGGCCGAGGCATGCGCAGCTCGCCTCCATGGCGACTGGTTCATGTTCCGTCTCTGTCCGCACTGTCCGTCCGGACGCATCTCGGGGCTCAGGGGTGCATGGGTGGCAGGCTCGTTCGTGGACTCTTGAAGTGGCAGGAACCGGTTCTTCAGTGGCAGGGTTAATTTCAGTGACGGGCTAATCCGGCTGATAACTTTAGCTTTGGGTAGTTTAGCATTTGGCGTTGAGTGATCTTGTTGATTCACTTTGGTATGTTGTTTTGGCTTAGCGCCGACTCTGTGCCATTGAAACGCAGCTGGAACTGTCTCTCTCTTGTCCAGCTTCGGGAAGGATACAGTGTAGCTTTGATCATCTTGCTGTATCTGAGTGAGCTCAGCAAACTCACCCATCGGCACTGTATCCTGTAGGGGTCCTTTGCATTTTTCTAATGCTGCTAGTCTCGTTTCAATTAAAGCCACCCTCTGTTGCATTTTGGTGCAGTCTGTGCATTTCCCAGTCTCCGTGCCTGAGATATCCGAGTACAGAGGCATGTTGGCGATAGGAAAGTCCAAGGCTTTTTCTGCGGTCTGATCCGGGAGTAAAAAGTGCCAAAATGTATTGTTGAATCGAGCGATGGAGGACGACGAAAACAAACTATATACTGTTAGGTATTATGATCATGAAATAAAATAAGATAAAGTAGATCTAAATGATGAATTAAGTAGTTTTTTCCAATGCCTAGCGGAGCTTCGGGAAACATGACCTCTCTCTGCTGCTGCCACAAGGTACTCAAATAACCAAATAACTACTTACTGAATCTAAGTAAGGAAGTATCCTACTGACTACTAACTGACTAAAAAGGTAGTATAAGCTACTATTCATATACCAATGAAGTATAAAACCTAACTTACATACTATATCTGACTAACTATAAGTAAGGATGTATGCTACTAACTCCTACTAACTGACAATAAAAGGGACACTTCTTGTTGCCATGGCGCTGTGGGAGACGGCTGCCTCTCCAGTAGCTCTCCCGTTTTTTAACTTCTTTCTACTTATTGTGTGTTTAATATATATACTGTACTATACTAAACTATATAATATATACTATAGATACTTCTATTCTATTTATTTTTTCTAAAAATGCAACCAAGAGCCAGCTCTCTCACTTACTCAAGAGAGGAACTACTGGCTTTGCAAACAAACGGACAAACGGACAAAACAAACAACAAACAAACAAACGGACGGGCTGGGATACGACACCCAATCCCAGCGGAGCTGAGGAGGAGACCAAGGGGCTGCAAGGCTGGAGCTAAGATAAAGGCTGAGCTTGCGGATAATCGTAGGCGCTACAAACCATCTATTCCCTCCGTAATCATGGGGAATGTGAACTCGCTGCCGAACAAGATCGACGAGCTGTCCGCGCTGAACAACCAACGGATCTACCGTGACAGCAGCTTGTTCATCTTTACAGAGACATGGCTCAACCACCTTGTACCGGATGCTAACGTGGACCTGCTGGGATTCACTGCCGTGAGAGCCGACAGAGACACTAAAGCGAGCGGAAAAAGCAAAGGTGGGGGTCTCATCATGTATGTCAACAACCGCTGGTGTAACCCAGGACATATCTCCATAAAGACTCATGTTGCCGGGACCTCGAGCTGCTAGCTGTTAGCCTGCGGCCATATTATCTGCCGAGGGATTTTAGTCATGTGATCACCGTCTGTGTTTACATTCCTCCGAGAGCGGACGCAGCCACTGCCTGTGAGAAGATACACTCCGTCACAGCAAGGCTGCAGACACAGCACCCTGAGGCATTTATGATCATCTCTGGGGACTTTAATCATGTAACTTTGGATTCTACTTTGGCAGTTTTTCACCAGGTTGTAGACTGTACTACCAGAAACAACAGGACAATTGATCTCCTCTATGCTAATGTGAGGGATGCATATAGAGCGACTCCCCTCCCCCCACTGGGGAAGTCTGATCACAACCTGGTTCACCTACAGCCACTGTACATCCCCCTGGTCCAAAGACAGCCGGTGACAACTCGCACCATCAGGAGGTGGTCCCCTGAGATGGAAAGTGCCCTGAGAGACTGTTTCGACACCACAGTATGGGATGTGTTGATTGACCCGCATGGTGAGGACATAGAGGGGATGACACACTGTCTGACGGAGTACCTCAACTTCTGCGCAGACGTGGTCTCCCCTGTCAGGACTGTCCGCTGCTACCCTAATAACAAGCCATGGGTAACGCGGGAAGTCAAGGCTGTCCTCAACAAGAAGAAGGCTGCCTTCAGGAGCAGGGACAGGGAGGCCATGAAGGCAGCACAGAAGGAGGTGAAACACTGTGTGAGGGAAGCTAAGGACAGCTATAGGAGAAAGGTGGAGCAGAAGCTGAGGGAGAACAACATGAGGGAGGTCTGGGAAGGTGTGAGGACCATCACAGGTCACAACACAAAGACCAGAGCTACAGGGGGGACAATGCAGACAACGGAGAGGGCGAACGAGCTGAATGACTTCTTCAACAGGTTCAACCAGCCCTCGTCCCCCCCACCACCATCACCACCACCACCCCCACCCTCACAACAGCCATCTCTCCTTCTTCCCTCTACACACCTCCCCCCAGACACCACAACATCCCCCTCCTCCCCCCCCACCGCAACACAATCCCCGCCTCACATCACCATAGACCAGGTCAGAGGACAGCTGAGGAAGCTCCAGCCCAGGAAAGCAGCAGGCCCAGACAAAGTGTGTCCGAGACTGCTGAAGACCTGCGCTGCAGAACTGGGAGAGCCGCTACAACGGATCTTCAACCTTAGCCTGCGGCTAGGGAGAGTGCCCACGATCTGGAAGACATCCTGCATCGTTCCGGTTCCGAAGAAGAACAGGACCAGCGAGCTGAATGACTTCCGACCGGTGGCACTCACTTCACACCTGATGAAGACGTTTGAGCGGCTCTTCCTTAACCTCCTCAGACCCCAGGTACAACACGCCCAGGACCGCATGCAGTTCGCGTACCAGCCAGATGTTGGTGTGGAGGATGCCATCCTCTACATGCTACACCGAGTCCACTCCCATCTGGATAAGGGAAGCGGCACAGTGAGGATTCTCTTCTTGGACTTCTCCAGTGCCTTTAACACCATCCAGCCCCCTATGCTTCACGACAAACTGAACAGGATGGGAGTGGAACCCTATCTGGTGGACTGGATTGATGATTACCTCACTGACAGGACACAGTATGTCAGGCTGAAGGACATCACGTCTGACACTGTGGTCAGCAGCACTGGAGCCCCCCAGGGTACAGTGCTGGCCCCTCTTCTCTTCACCCTGTACACCTCAGACTTTTGCTACAATTCTGAGCTATGTCATCTACAGAAGTACGCCGATGACACAGCCATCGTTGGGTGTATTAGGGGTGACAGAGAGGAGGACTATCGGAGTCTGGTGGGGGACTTTGCTCTCTGGTGCCACACTAACCGGCTACAGCTCAACACCTCTAAGACAAAAGAGCTGGTCATTGACTTTGGAAGATCCAGACCAAGTCCGAAACCAGTCCTGCTAGACGGAGCTGAGGTGGAGGCTGTGAATTCCTACAAATACCTCGGGGTCTGGCTGGATAACAAACTGGACTGGAAAACACACACCAGCTACCTGTATGGGAAGACACAAAGCAGGTTGTACTTCCTGAGGAGATTGCGGTCATTCAACATCTGCAGCAAATTGCTGTGGATGTTTTATCAGTCTGTGGTTGCCAGCGTCCTCTTCTACACTGTGGTGTGCTGGGGAGGCAGCATAAACAAGAGGGACACCTCCAGACTAGATAAACTGATCAGGCGGGCTGGCTCTGTGGTCGGCATGAAGCTAGAACCACTGGTGACGGTGGCAGAGAGGAGGACACTGGACAAACTGCTGGACATTATTGACAATGCCAGCCACCCCTTGCACACTGTCATCAACAACCAGAGGAGCCTGTTCAGTGGAAGGCTGCTCCTTCCCAAAGTTAGGACCAATAGACTAAAGAACTCCTTTGTCCCTCATGCCATCACACTATACAACTCCTCACTCTGAGGGAAGTAGGAGGAAATAGAATAGAAGTAATAGAAGTAATAGAGTAATAGATTAAGGGGAGAGATATAACCTATTCCACTGCTTAATTTGAACTGCTAATTTATTTAATTTAATTTAACTGTCAGCCACCCCTTGCTCACCGTCATTTCATATATGATATGATATTTATCCACAATGCCGTATGTGTATGTGTGTATGTATGTGTATGTATGTGTATGTATGTGTATGTATATGTATATATGTGTATGTGTGTATATGTATATGTGTGTGCATGTGTATATGTATATATATATATGTTTATTTATGTTTACATTTATTTATTTATATTTATTTATTTATATTAATCCTCTATACAGTTCTCTACATTTATCTTTTATTTTACTTGAATCCTGTTTTACTTCTATTATTATCTACCGGTACTTTCTATATTAGCTAAGAGTTTATTGTTTACTGTTTACTGTTTTTTGTTTACTTTTTATAGTTAGTTAGTTAAGAGTTTATTGTTTATCTTATATTATATTATAATTATTGTTTACTGTTTACTTTTTATTTTACTTTTTATAGTTATCTAAGAGTGTATTGTTTATCTTATATTGTATATAATTTAATATTTTGTTGTGTTTCTTTCTGTAAACTACTGGACAATCAATTTCCTTGAGGGAGTCATCCCAAAAGGATCAATAAAGCCTAATCTAATCTAATCTAATCTAATCTAATAAAGTAGTATATAAACGACTCACTTCAACTAACTGACTAAAATGGGTAATATAACCTGCTAATTTACTATGAGGTACAACCTATTATTAAAAATGTTTATTACAGGTTTTCCTTTTTTCAGATGCAATAAAATCCCTTTAAATCAATAAAACCCCTTTTTGTTGCTATATCTTTGGTCTAATGATTAAGCAGTATTTGCAGGCTAATGTATCTTCAGGGCTTTGAAAGGGATAATGTTCACTGCACATTACTCCTTCCAGAAATGTCTTGTAAATGTCTTTGTACCGGTCAATCCAGAGGTCCAGAGCTGCTCCTCCTCAGAGTCTGTCTCTTCAGGTGAGCAGACTCTCACCTGGCCGGGCTTCTCTCTCCTCATGAAGGCCGGAGCCACAAAGGACAGGCCTGACACACACTCACACACACACACACACACACACACACACACACACACACACACACACACACACACACACACACTCACACACACAGACACAAAAGAAGCAGTGATGTGTACAGCAGCACCACCTGTGTCTGTACGTATAGCAATGTACTCAGTAAAACAGTATTTAAGTATGAGTGGTTTACCAAGAGACGACAGAACCAAATGGTTTTCCTTGATCTGCAGGAATCTTTTTTTCTCTGCCATACAGAGGCGGTTCCATTTTGTTGTGGAAAAGTAGGCCCTGATATCCGCAAAGTCTTCCTTCACAACAAACAGACAACATAATGTCCAATACTGTTCATCTACACCCTTACCACTTTGTAGATAAACAACCTTAACTACAACTGTAACACATTCTAGGTAATACTGAATATATCAAAGTCAACAGTTGCTATAGAGCAGCCAAGTAACTGTTGTAAATCCCACATATTTTGCATAAATAAAGTAATATCGTTCTCCTAAATTGCCATTCTCTCCATGGAGGGTCCCTTTCATGAACACATTGGTCTCATCTGATCGTATTTAATGGTGATTAACTCACCAATGTTGCATGAACAGATGTTTAAAGTATTGATATGGTGTCTCACCTCCTCCACTGAGTTAATCATCTGACTGGTAGGCCTACAGCTTGAGTCCAGATCAAACGTCTAACAATGAAACATAATTAGAACATCTGGGGAAAATATCGACGGCTAACATCCCTTTGCTGAGTTAATAAGAGTTACTTAACGTTGGTTAGTGAATAGGGGATTATCACGCTTCCTGGTTCCGGTGGCGGGATTTGTCTTGGTTGTGCATGAAAACTTCCGGCGCACTTCCACCATGGCTGAAACAAAGGCTAGATGTCACTGCTCTGTTCCACTTTGTGCATCTAACAAACAACACCAACCCTACTTAAGTTTTCATGGATTCCCGACTGAAGTGAGTCTAAGGAAGAAGTGGATTCAAGCGGTTCGCCGGGATGAAGGGCCAAACTTTAAAATAAAACAAGGTAGCACGTTTGTTTGTAGCCGGCACTAGTGAATCAGACTACAAACGCTACAGCTAGCAACCAACCGGGGTCACACCAAGCGACTGAAAATCGGGTCTGTACCCTCCCTTTTCCAGTGGAACAACTGGGGACTGCCTAGAAGGGGGTCTTTTTATAAAAGAGCATCAACTCGCTTAGGCCAAGACGTTCACCCATCCCTTCCTCTGGAGCAACCGCTGCCCTGTGAATAAGAGCCGATGGAGGAGATCTCAGCTTCGGTGGTGATGACAGAACATGATTTTGGTTCTGCTCCTAAACCAGGTTTGTCAGTGTTTGTTAGTGTTCTGAAATATTGGCTTACTATTACCCCATACTGTTCTTAAACCACCTACCTGACAGGATGTACTACCTATGGTTTAATCACAGAATGGGCTCTTAGTAGGTTATACCGAGGAGGTAGGTCAACTTTTCAGAACTCGGGCACAAAATGTTTTGTCTTATTAATGTCCCAGCATTTGACCAAACCACAATGTGAAAAGCTTCATCAGAAGTACAAATGTTGCATTTTATATCTTACTTAATTGTAAAGGTGAATATTGAGCTATAAAAAGCAAAATTTAAAAGCAATATTGAGCTACAAAAAGCAATTTCTTTAGAGGTCCAAACTGCTTCCAATATGCAAGTCACAGCCAAAATCTGGGTTAGATGTTTTAATTTTTTTTCCTCATCTCATACAGGTGCACTGGATGCTGCTGCTGTACACATACAGCAATTGGAAGAAACAGTCAAGGAGCTGATGAGAGCTGTCACAGCTGAAAGTGGTTCAAGTGCCTTTTCACAGATTCTGTGTCTCAGACGCGGACATCCTTTTTTACACCAGATTCACGTCAAGAGATGTTTTTTGTGACTTCTGGGAGGTTATTCAACCATCTGCCTCCATGTTGGTTTATTGGTCGAAAGCTCAGAAAAAGAAACAAACATTTGAACCCATTTCTCCCAGTCCAACGTGTAGACTGCAACTGGTTGAGTTTTTTCTCTTCTGCCGCCGGGTTGCTGCAGGCCTGCAAGAGAAGGTGCTGGCTGACATGTTTCAGGTCAGTGTGTCCACTGTCTCCCATGTTGTTATACCGTGGGCCAACTACCGTTACCTGTTCCTTGGCTCCCTCCCCATCTGGATGAGTAAACAGCAAGTCAAGAACACCATGCCAAGCTAATTTGTGCAGTACAGTCCAGATGTTCGGGTAATCATCGACTGCACCGAGGTGCAGTCGATGATTACCCGAACATCATCTTACAAGAACACAACAACCTTTAAGGCCTTGATTGGGATTGCCCCTTGTAGTGCTGTGACTTTGGTGTCAAGTCTCTTCACCGGCTCCATCTCCGACCCAGAGCTGACTGAACGAAGTGGACTGCTGGATTTACTGGAGCCAGGAGATGGCTGCATGGCAGACAAGGGTTTCACCATCGAGAAGCCACTAGCTGATCGTGGGGCAACGCTGATTATACCACCCTTCAAGATGACAGGTAAGCATGAAAGGAATGAACATTTCAAATTAAAACTTTGACCCAAATGTGACCATTAAGATATGCAGACAAATGTTTAAGATGGACAGAAGCACTCACAATAATATTACTAATTAATTTATCTCTAACCACTGCGCAGTTCACTGAAGAGGATGCTCTGAAAACACAAGCAATCGCTCGACTTCGAATCCTCGTAGAAAGAGCAATAGGCAGAGTCAAGGAATACCGCATCTGGGAACACACTGTCCTTTCACCTTGTCTGCGACAGTCAATCAGCTGTGGACCGTCTGCTGTGTGATGACCAACTTCCAGGGACCACTTGATTTAAAAGGCTACATCCCTGTGTTTCTACTCAAACATGTACCTATAAATATTAAATATAATATATAAATATTAAAACGAGAGGCACTGAACATTTGGAGTGGTCCCTTCATTTTTTCCGGAGCTGTAATTTTGTACACTGAAAACATTGTATATATTGAATGACATGTATGTAATTGAATGAGAAGTCTGTCATCTATAATCAATTTTAAAGTCCAGTCAGTCCATCCTGAAAGTATTCAAAATAATGTTAATATATAATGTAGTAAATGATGTCCCCAGAAAAAGGGAATGAATTAAATCCTTTTATTCTTTCAGTTCCTTTATTCATTCAGTTAATTTCACATTCATTTCACTTTCTGCTGAAGATACACATTCATATATGTACCAAAGAAGTACAAGTCTACATTATTTTTCATCTCTTATCATTTCATCCCTCCAGACTGAGCTGACGCCAAACCGACGTTAGCATAAGCCAACCTACCTAGCGTAAGCTAGCTAGCAGACACTCGCATTCGTAGTCGATATATTTCTCGAAAAATAAACAATCCCTGGTCCAGTTTGGAGCGGGCTGTTATGGAGTGTTGTTCGGTAAGTCTGTGAACTTCAGAAAACGTGACTTTGGGTACATTTACCAGGGATGTCGTGAAAGTGAACTGCCTGTCCTCCATCATCAGTTCGCCAGAGTGATGAGTGATTCACCGGATGTCACAGTGCACAATAAACACCGAATGCGGAAGTACTACGTATCAGCGTGATAATCCCCTATTGGCGCCGACTAGTCAACACTAGAGGTTACGTTTTGCGTCGAGGCATCGGGGCGTGTGTCGAGTATGTCGGCTCCTCCCCCAGCGAAGCTCCGCTTCGAGTAGGATTCACGTTGGCGAAATGACGTAGGGTGTGACGTTCGAGGCTTCGCCTCAGGCTACTGCTTCGAAATATGGGTTCAGTATTGGCGGGAGAGTTCGACTTTAATGGCTATTAAATCAATAACTCCTTCTCAGTTATCATACAGTGTGGGTCGGCTTAGCTCAGGAGGTAGAGCAGTTGACTTGTAACCGGTAGGGTGCTAGTTCAATCCCCAGCTCCTCCTAGCTCAGTGTTGTTGTGTCCCTGTCACTTTGCTCTTGACAGCTGACTGTCGCCTTGCATGGTTGACTCTGACGTCAGGGTGTCAATGTGTGTATTTACCGATGTAAGTCGCTTTGGATAAAAGCGTCTGCTGAGACACACTTTTGCCAAATGATTTATTTTCTAGCATGAGCTCTGTGCCATTTTAAACTTCCATTAACTCCATTAACTTCCAAAGTCTGAGATTTGTCCTTTTACTTAACATGAATGGCGTTGAACACGGATATATAACACACATATCATTGAAATAGCTGTAACAGGCACGGACGTATTGATTACCTGAATGATTATGGGAGACCTGCGTAAATTTCATAATATTGCTAATTGTCTAATATTAACATTTCAGTTGCGTTGGTAGGTATTTCATTTTCATTTGCTTGTTTAGCTATGTATGACAGGGTTATGGTTAGCTATGTATGACAGTTGACAATGTTGGTGTATTACAATTCATTATTTGGGTAGGCTACTCCAACTTCGTTGCTGGTCGATATGTAAACATTTACTTTTATATAAATTATTGATTGCATTTTTCGTAAATAGTTAGTTGGAAGGAATCTGTTTCTTAAGCAATAACATTGAACTGAATTGTTTAGGCCTACATACGTTTACTATGTTACTATGGTATTATATGGAGCAATCTTACATATTTATGAAGTTTCCAGATCAATAAAGTTCTCTCTTTTTATTTGAACTGCCTGTATGTCCTCTTGATTATAGTATTACAGTGTGTACCTTGGTTATCAGCTATCATAGAATGGTGTCCAAATGGCTGCATGTGTAAGAAATAGGATTTGAACCAAGTGTTACAATAAAAAAAGCTTTTATTACAAGACCCCCCACCCCAAATTTGAACAAAACTCTTTTTTGGGCTGTTTGGCTGGGGCAGAAGAGTGGAAGGGGAAACAAAGACAGGTAGCCTACACTCTAAAAAATGTAACTATGCTCTACTCAATTTAATCTGTGTAACATTTTTACACTTAAAATATTGAGTAAATTGGAAATCTGTGAAATCATTTAGATTTACTTTATGGATTAAGTAAATGTACTTATAAAATATTAGCAGATCTGAACAACTACATTGAGTACCATGAAATAAAAAAATTGAGTTGATATAATTAAAATTTTAAGTCTATGCAATAGTAACCCTAAGTTCAAACCACTCAAAACAATGAGTAGATATAATTAAAATGTTAGGTAGATGCAACTGAAAATTTGATTATTATTTAACAAAACAAATCTGCTACATTTACTTAATTTTTTTAACATAATGTAATTCATACTGGACTATCAAATACCAGAATAAATATGTAACATTAACTTATTTTTTAAGTATTTACTCTTTAATCTATATGAGTACTTCAAGTCAATATATTAAACAAAATAATAAACAAAGCAATTCTACACACATCAACATTTTTAAGTAAACATTTATTTGTCTGTTTTGACAATTATAAATCATCAAGTTTAAATCCAAACTCAATTAGCTGAATGTAATTATAGTTATTGTATAACATGGTAGACATTTATTAATTCTTGGTTCATTCAGCGTGATGCTCACATGGACACTGTCACATGCTCACTGGCGAGAATAAACCATGTTAAAAGAAACTAGATAATATACCATGAGTTGTAATGCCAGTTGAGATTTCCAGGTTGAGACCCCCTCAGTTGAATCTAATCTAATCTAATCAAGTTTAAATCCAACAGTTTATCTTTGCAAATGACATGTTAAAATGTCCATGAAGTTTAAATCCAACAGTTTATCTTTGCAAATGACATGTTAAAATGTCCATGCTATAAAAACAGTTGAACTCTTAATAAGGGGTCTCAACCAGGAAATCTCAACTGGCATTACAACTCATGGTATATTATCTAGTTTCTTTTAACATGGTTTTACTGTCACATCTGAGCATGTGACAGTGTCCATGTGAGCATCAGGCTGAATGCACCAAGAATGAATAAATGTCTACCATGTTATACAATAACTATAATTACATTCAGCTAATTGAGTTGCAAGTTCCAACAGTCAAAGTGCATTGCCAAACCAATCAAAACTCTTTTAAAGCATCTTTACATGAATATACTTATACTAGTCTTTCTTGTCTTTATGTTTCACTTCCTGGGTCTAAAGACAAATAGCTACATCCTCCATATGTATCTCTGTTTTCTTTTTGTTGCTTTAACTGAACTCTCTACCAGGCGGTGACCAGGAGCCATAATGAGTCCCTCAGGGGGTGTGACTGGTCTGGTTGGTCTGAACAGAAGAATGACATTAAGCATGTCTAAAATGCACCAAGGACAACATTTTGCATCCTCCAGAAATGCACCAAAAACAGTGATATTTCACATTAAAGTTCCACATCAGAAAACAAGAACAGTCCAACATGCAATTTCACTATGAATGGAAACCTTAAGTCTTATGTAAACATTAAGACAACAGTACATCAGCTAAACTTCAGACTTGCCAATGAAAAAATCCCTCACTAAGAGAGCATCTTGCTGAACAGTAGCCAGTCGCTACATACAGAGGTAATTCTTTAGTCTCTGAACCTTGTTGGAAAGGTTTCCAGAATCCAGCTCCAGCAGTACTTTCTGGAATACCTCAAAACTATGTTTGAGGTTCTTGGGGTATTGCAGATTTAACACGTACATCAGTCCCAAGAGATAGCAGCAGGCCCTGCTAACATCTCCAAGACTGCTGAGGACAGTGTTGCCCTCAATGACAATCCCAACATCCGATGACCCATCTTGTTTCCGCAGCAGGTAAATCTTCATGACCTCTTCTGCCAACTCCTCTTGAACACTGGCAGATCCATCAGCAGCATCCTGCAGACATTGTAAAGATAACTTGAGTTTAGAACTCACTCTCAACCTGCATGTCGCAAGACAAATACCACCTACCAACATAAGAGCATAGCAGGACATAAAGTGGACAAACTAAACAATACTACTGTGGTGGTCCCAAATTTGATTTTGATCTCACAGACAAAATAACTAATTAATGCTTCCATATAATTAATTTCTCTCTCCAAACAAAATTGACTCGTACAGTATCTGATGTCCACAGCTGGTTTACACTATGAAAGCTGCTTCTTCTTTGTGTGCGGTAAGGAAAAAACAAACGTACTGCAAGAACTCTATGGTCACCCATGATTACGTTGTGAAAAATCATGAAAACAATTAAGTATTATACTAACCTCAAAGTCCTTGAACAAGGCACTGGCATCTTCTCCCAAATGATTGATGAGACATCGGATGACAACCTCACGGGTCTGTTGAATGGGGATTCCACTCTGCAGAACAGAAAGCCTCAAAATGTTAATACAATGCAAAACTACACATTCAAGCAGAGGCAAACTTGACTTGAGTCAAAGCTTTCAATAGAATTTACGTTAGAAAAATTGAACTGGAGTTGGAGTGTAGTGATGTAAGAATAAACCAAAACATGTAAAATGGTGTGCAGAGGATGTGAGAGATTGAGGGACAGAAAACTAAGGAAGAAAAAGCAAGAACTGTTAATGAAGGCTTGAGGATAGGAGAAGGCATAAGAGAGAGTCGGTGGGGATAAAGATAAGTTATCTAGGGTGACCAGATTTGAGTTTGTGAAAAAGAGGACACTTCGTCGCGGGGGGGGGGGGGGGGGGGGGGGGGGGGGGGGGGGGGGGGGTGGGGGCGAAAACATGGGTATTTTTTCTTTAGTCCGTCCGTGAACTTACATTTACGTTTAGGCATGGCTGCAGACAGTGGCGATCCTAGGTCCAATTGCGCCCCGGGCAAGATTGTTGACCGGGAGGGGGGGGGGGGGGGCGTCAGCCTACGGACTTCAGTGGAGGTTTCATTCCGTCTATACACGGCGCCTTCTCAGCGAGCAGGTGTGCGCCTGCAGCAGGGGTCGCCAAAATACCTATTCCCCACACAATGTGGTACTTCATTGATAACCGCTACGCAGCGCTTTTTTTTTTTATATTGCTCGTGGCGCCACCCGTCAGCTCGCGCAAGAAGGTGGAACGTAAGGGAGATACCATTTCAAGAAATTGGAAGGCCGTAATAACCAGACATATACAATGGTAATAACTAGTAGGTTATGTGAAAGACCCAGAAACACAAATATTAGGATATGAATATGTAATTATTGATGGTAATTAGCTTAAAGGAGAGAAACGTGAATGAGACAGGTTTAATACCTTAAGTAGAACACTCATTTGTGCCCGATGTCTCTCTCCTGCAGCACCTTTCTTCGTTTGAAACAAGGACAGCAGTTTAGGTGTATAGAAGTCCAACATTGCCATGAATTTTGGCTCAAGATTCAGTGTGGTGATCCTCTGAAACTCTGCGCTAACCTGAAAGAGAGAGATGAGAAAAGAAAAAAAAGAACTGGTGACTCATCTGTTGTCATTCAGCAAACACGTAAGTCCATACTGAGATGAATAGGATGCAAGACTGTTCCATTATCATTTTTAATAGGATGTACAGTCACCAACCACTTGATTAGGTACACCTGTGCAATCTAATGCAATCAAATACAACAGCTCTGCCACACATACATTTTCAGTTTTTGTTGAGATTGTCAAAAAGGTGGTTATTATACTTTGTTTATCATTGAGGACATTGTGGATGATGTTTATTGGAGTGCATAATATTGAGCGGTGTCCTTATACTTTTGTCCATCCATTAACATACGTTGAGGGGGACAAAATATTAGGAACACTTTTCAATGTATTGCACTCCAGCACCACCCACTACAACCTCAATAATAAACAAAGTATAATAATCACTTTTCTGACAATGTCAACAAAAACTGAAAATGTATATGTGGCAGAGCTGTTGTATTTGATTGCATTAGATGACACAGGTCTAACTAATGAGTGTGTAACTGTGAAACATGCAGGTTCAGTCCACAATATGTGTTGACCACTCTGTAACAACAATTCCAATTACTCACTTGCGAGACATCAAACAAGGCGGGCCATCTGTCCTTGATGTCACTGATGCTCATCTGTAGGGTGACAACCTCATGTCTCCTATGTGCAAAGGTTCTGCACATCAAGTCCTTGACGACTGTGCTCTCTCTCTTCTTTGATTCAGTGATTAGTTGGTTTCGGTCCAGCTCTTGTTGTTCCTTACTGTCTCCCGCAGGATAGTGTGGGAGAAACACCACTTCTCCTTTCCGTGCTTTCTTTATATTCTTTGCAGCAGACCTGTCATCCGGGTGCTTGTTCTTAAGTGAGTTGCAGACAACCTCAGGAAATCCAAGGCTTCGGAGCTTCGACCTGTAATTTCCCATCTTGTATTTAAGACTGTACATCCATCCAAGCCAGCCATTACGACTGCCTAGCTCTGTCAGGCATGGATGCTTTCTGACTAAAGCCTCTGCCACCTCACCTAGCTGAAGGCCTGTGGGGTAGGGTGTGTAGCTGTACATGTAGTCAGCTAATTTTTCCATGATTTCAGATCGGATCCGAGAATTGTTCAGCACAGTACGATCTTTGACAAACTCTTCATTGGCATTCATCCGTACTGTCTCTGTTGCCACAGAGAAAAGTGGAATGATGATTTGATTTGGCCATGTTGTCGTCTGAGGGCTTCTACGTGGGGATAGGATGTCTTGTGAAGACACTGATGAGGCATCTGTCTGGGAATCTGGCGTTGCATCAGTAGCAGAGCTTAAACTGTCATTCATTATATCTGTCTGGTTTTCAGTCAAAGCAGTCAATGTAAGAACTACCGATGGAATCATCACCACTTTGATTGTCCCCTTGTGTTTAATCTGGTTGGTAGAATGCAGAGTGAAGTAATCACCAAAGTCCTCATCCAGGTAATGCAGGGTAAAATCCTCAATGAGTCCAAATGTCTCCTTTACTGTCTCATGTAACTGTTCTACAGTGCTGGGTATTCCTGAGGACAGTGTAAGCTTCTCACTCCGGTGTTCTATAATAACCTTCAATGCAACGAAATCCATCTTGACAGAAAGAGAAAGAAATTTCTCTGAAGGAAGGAAGTAAGGTGTTAGACATTAAAGAGTCAAACTCATCACCTAACACTGGCAAATAATGTGACGTTTCAATGTCACCATGAGTTTTCCTTCCACAAAATATGCTGTCAAGGGATATGTGTCCCCAAGTTCACTCTGCTGTACCAGGGTCATTTTCCCAGAGTGGTCTAACATAAATGCCCTAAAATGTTCATCATACCAGCTGTTAAGCATTTTCACAATGAAACTGACACTGCCATCGACAATAACAATCTGTGAAATCATAACAAAATCAGATATACCACCAGTTGACCCATAAGGCAAAACCATCCCAGCAGCATATTTAGTTCCATGGAGTATGGCCACATTGGTCAAATTCACAGAGGTTTGTGTTGGATAAACTGCCTTGAAAGACTGCTGTATTCCTGTATCAAGTATGTCTAATGGAAGAGATGATATTTTTGTGACACACACTGCAGGTTTCAAAGCATTTCCTTGTGAAATGTATGCCATCATCATTTGGTGCTTTGAGGCAAGTGACATCAATACATTTCTGAAGCTCTTTGTGTGTCTAATAACTTGCTTAAAGAAGCTATGTTTAGCCTCAAATCGCATAGTCCAGAGGCTAACCAAAGGACCATACCCTCTTATCAAATCAGGATAATGCTCCAAAAAATGGTGCTTTGGAATCAATTTTTGATCTGGGAAAACTTCCAACAGCCTGTGACGATGTTCTGATATCAGCGTGTCTAGGTAGCAAAGACTTTCCTCAGTATGAATGGGGGCTACTACAAGCTCAGTTAAATCTTTTAAAATCATAAGAACGTGCCATGCTGGATCATTCAGTGGTACAGTTGCACCAATAATAAATGATAATAATCTTAACAATGTCCAGTTTTCACTGGCGTTCCCACCAATACTTTTACGAGAGGCAAAATTCACTGGGATAGGTCCGGGGTGATCCGTTTTATCAGTAAATTTGTATGGAAATTGTGTGATGGACTTGTTAAGTTCTGTCAAGGTGAAGTACTTCTTGTGGATGCACACATTAAGACACAGTGCCAGTTCCAAAGGAATTATTCCTTCAAAAAGGTCATGTAGAAGGTCTGGTGGGTACCCGGTTACAAAATGGAAATGACTTAATTTCTCTGTGATGGGACAACTTTTCTTCACACCACAACAGTGTACCAAAGCAGGATTTATCTTTACAGACTGAACATGTAAATCATAGTTCTCTTTTGTTCTTAATGGAAAAGCTCCTTAATGTACTTCTTTTTGCTGATAGTCAGAACGGTCGCCAATACAAAACCTACAGATATAATGTCCACTAAAGTTTTCTACAAGTCCACTTAAAGAATGCGCACCAAGATTGTCTGCTGAAACGCAAAAAACAGTACCTCTGATATTTTTGCCAACCTGAGGCAAAAAAACTCCTTCTCTCTCCAATGTTATGAGATCCTTCAAAAGAGGCTCAAGAACAGTTTCATAGCCAAAATGTTTTATATGATTTGCTTTACAAAGGAGAGCTAAATGAATTGATGTTAACTGTGATCTCAGTTCAGGTGGTGTATTGGCTAGTGCCCAGTAAACTGCTGTGACTTTATGTTTTTTCCGTGAAGTTCCAAGGGGATTGCAGATTTCAAAATCATCTGCATACAGTATAAGGGAAATACTGAACTCCTCATTAGCATGAAATTCATTTAGCTTGAATTATTTACCATCACGGAAGGATGCAAACCGTGAGTCGTCTGAAGTAGTCTGTTTAGTCAATAACCTGTTTACAATGTCTTCATTTTTCAACAATTGCAGTAAGGATTGAAGAACAGGCACATATTGAAAGCTAAAATTCTTCTCTGGATCCAAAATATACTCTACTGGCTCAATTACACTGAAGTTGTCCTTATAATACTTTACCATCTTAAATTTAGAAGAAAAGGGACCATCAGGACCCAAGGCTGCAGTAAAAGGATTGGAGTGATAGAGTTTGTCTACTAATTCACTAACAATAGCTTCATCAACAGCACAGTTATTCTTTGTAAAAATATCACTCACTAACTTTGGAATGTACTGAGTGGATGATTCGCAGATAAACTGAAGCTGTTCCACTAAGTCATCAACACATTTGCCAGAGACATTATAGATGCTTTCCAATTTTAACAAGAGAGAACCGACATTTTTCACAATTTCACCTTTAGTGTCCCTTTCACAAGCCAACTCTAAGGTGGTATCACTATCCACATGACAATATGATTCCAACACTGGAAAGTCAATTTCGTTCTCAGTAGCAACAGGATGCTCTGCGATCACATCAGTCTTAAAGTCTTTCAATGAATGGGACTTGTTTTTTCTACTTCTGTGTGTTGCATAAGTCCCATATATGTTTGTCTTGAAATCACATCCGTTAAAAGCACATTCTATGGTTTCATGTCTTTTCAAGTGGGAATTAATATGCTGAAAATAGTCTTTTGTACTAGGATAAAATGAGTTGCAAATTTGACATCTGAAAGATTGCACACCTTCACACTCTTCAGTTTCCTGTGAATTGTGGGATCTAGACAAGTGTGTACGCAGGCCACCCCAAGTCTTGAAGGAGCAAGGACAGCTTAAATGAAGACAGGGTACAGAATAGCCACGACCAAAAGTACCGTGCTTGACGCGATAATGCTTGAGAAGCTCCCCTCTTGAAGAATCCTCAAATGTGCAGAGTTTGCATTGCCATCTCATGAGGCACACCTTAAAAAGGATGATACAAAAACAGTGTTACAATACGGAGCAAAAAGACTGATTTAATACCATTTCCATTAATGTACATTAAATGTTTTATAAGACAGATCTATCAAAATGATGCATTAATTAATGGCAGAAACCTCCCGACAGAGAAAGTAGATTTACGGCCAAACCGTTGTAACCACCAGTAGCACGAGGCTTCCCTGATCGTGTAGGGGGCCGTGCACAGTAGCCTGCAGCGGATTCGAATTGTATCCGAATCCGTTCGGTTCGTTTACCACAGTTCGGAGCATTCTGGAGATCCGCGGATTTCGGTTTCATGAAGGCATTGCCTTATGTAGCGTATTTTGCCTACTGTAGCCTACGTCCGATACAAAAGTGTGTTTAGGACCCAGCGGAATGCATTCTCTCCAGTGCTGCCCGAGCCAATGAGACTTTTCCCGCTTCATGCTGCGCTCGTCGCCAGAGTTCTAAGCCTCGTCGGCCGTTATCCCTTACATGTTACACTCAGTGCACCATGTTTTCAAATGCATTTAGGGGAACATTTATTGCACAAAAAAGCCTTGCAAGTTGTCTGATTACAGTCAATTAACACATTGCAAATAGCCTGTGGGTCTCATTCATTTTTGTGTTTCTCCCCCAAACCCTCCGTCAAAAAAAAGTCCGCCTTTTTACTATCACGGACATGATCCTAATCCGAACCGTATCCGAAACCGAGGCCCAAAACGGTTATCTGAACCGAACCGTGGACACACTCCGTTTCACCACTGCACACTGAAGGCAAAAGCGTCGCTAGCAAAATCATTGTTTTCCTATGGTACGGCGTGCCTTTCACTCGCGCCTTTTCAGCCGTTGCAGGCGCAATACACACCAATGTTAAACGCAGATTTGGAGTAAAAACCTGCTCAACTTTAAGCTGTGATAGTTTAAAACGGTAAAATAATTGTACAAGTTGAATGCTCTCAGGCATCCACACTAATGACGCCAGCGTGTAGGAGCAGAGAACAAATCTAAACAATAAAAACATAAAAGTCTCCCATGACCACAAATTTCGTGCTACAGACTTAGCTCCAAAGCCCCATTAACTGCAACGTTAAACAGGAGGAACATTTCTGCAGGGAAGAAGACAAACCAGTTTCCCTCGCGAGTGGGAGAGAAGTCACATAAATGATAGACCTACACGTTCAGGAAAGCCTCGGCCTACTGTTAATGCTAAAATACGAATAAATTAGTCATTTTACACCCATTTTGGTGACGTTAGCTGTATAAACTGTATGTTAGCTGAGCAGTTTGGTGGCTAGGAATCTGTTAACGAAGTTAGCATATGTACAACAGCATGGTGCTGACATTATATAGAAAAACAAACAATAAAGTTTATGTGCGGGAAGACAGGGTCGCAATTTAATTACAATTTGCTAGTGCTCTACTTACCGGCGTATGGAGTCCTCCAAGTGATTTTCACCCGGCGTCTCAGAGTGTTCTGTTGCTAGCTTCATGCAAAAAGCAGGGTAGTATAGATATCCCATGATTCCACAGTTTTTGCGCGCAAATTGTGGCATGACGTTCTGCTTAAAAAACTACTCAATTTCTTAAGTTGTTGTTAGAGATGAAGACTATTGAATTAGAGTGAGTAATAATTAAAGTTCTTGAAACCGATTGGTATGAGTGCTCCATACTCAAATATTCTGACTGGTATTTACTTAAAATATTATGGATATCTTAAAATTATAATTTGTTTGTCAAATACTAATTTCTTTTCTTAAATAAACTTAAATAATAGATGTAAATATGATGCAAAATTAACTGTTGGATTTTTAAGCATTTATTTTGATATGTCCAACTCAAATAATCAGTTTTGTGATTTTCAGAGATTTTATTAAGATAATATACTTTTTTATTATTGTGATATATACTGAGGCCCTGAATGACTTTTTAGAGTGAACATTAACCTTGGATAATAGGTGTTTATAAGAATTGGTTGCCTAATTTCCTAGGAAGTACACAATATCTGACTTATTACCAACCTAAAACAGTTACAACTACACGCTACTTAGTTGAGTTGATGGGTAATAGTGGAGGTTTTACTTAGTACTTCAGCATTAATTCCTCTGTATTTACCTTCTTATTACCAGTGGTAATTACACAGTAATACACTATAATTTACCGGATAATTCCTCTGTATTTACCTTCTTATTACCAGTGGTAATTACCCAGTAATACACTATGATTTACCATGTATTTACCGGGTAACTACCTCTGTATTTACCTTCTTATTACCAGTGGCAATTACCCAGTAATACACTATGATTTACCATGCATGTACCGGGTAAATACCTAGTAATTAGGGGACTGTAAAAGGAAGGGTTACCCAAATTTTTTACTATACATATTTTTTTAATGGTCTCATGACTCTATGTTTTCTTTAATGTAGGTATCAGTGGGCAACTAACACAGTATTCAAAGACGTTCCCGAAATTCAGCCATGGTGCAGAGTTACAGCCACTCCGAGCCAGTCGCACATTGAGCTTCCCCCAAATGCGCTGTTTTGGTGTCTGTAGCTATAATGCAAATGAGGAGGAGCGAGGCGGGTCAAGGAGGAGGGTGGGGGTGTGGCCCTGAGCAGCTTGCAGCAACGGTACCATGCGCTCTGTTTACAGTGGATGTATCTGTAAATTCTGTAAATATTCTAGAACACACGGGAGTCCTGGAGCTCTATATCTAAATATTATCAAATAGCCTACGTAGATATCTATATCATATAATATATATTATCACGGCCAAAAGCTGTGTGAGCCGATATTATGAATCTCAAACGACCGCGTTGGGTTCTCCGACGTTCCTGGTTCTTCAACGTCTTCATCAATGTGAAGTAGACTGAACCGCGACAAGGAGGAGAAAGGGATCGTTGCCTGGCAGCGCTTAGGCACCTCCGCCTCCGGCGGTGGTCCCTCAGTGGGGCTCAAGCGGGAGACATTCGCCGCCAACAATCCCTTTCTCCTCCATGTCGTGGTTCATGTTCTTGAGGGAGTCAAAGCCAAAGTTCCTTCCCCCCAATTCATTCTCAACCTTGGCTGAGATAACCCCCAATACGAGTCTCGTTGCAGAAATACCAGAGACAAGAGTCCGACAGAACGGTTATCCAAATAACAAGGAAGTGTACAACACTTGCGTTACAGTCCTGGAGCTCTATATCTAAATAATATCATATAATACATAGAAATCTATATCATTTAATACATATTATCACGGCCAAAAGCTGTGTGCGCCTCCAGACGATATAATGAATCACAAACGACTTTGTCGGGTTCTGCGACCTCTCTGGTTCTTCCACTTTCACATCAACCTGAAGTCGACTGAACCGGGCGCTGCCTGCTGCCGGCTGCCCGCTGCCGGGCGATGGTGCCTCGCGGCAACCGGCGGCATGTCGCAGTTCATGTACTTCAGCCAGTCAAAGCCAAAGTTCCTTTCCCCCAATTCCTTCTCAACCATGGCTGAGATAACCCCCAATACGAGTCTCGTTGTAGAAATACCAGAGACGAGAGTCCGACGTGTTATGCGCCATAACGCCAAAAGCAGAACGGTTATCCAAATAATAAGGAAGTGTACAACACTTGCGTTACAATCCTGGAGCTCTATATCTAAATAATATCACATAATACATAGAAATCTATATCATATAATACATATTATTACGGCCAAAAGCTGTGTGCGCCTCCAGACGATAGTATGAATCACAAACGACTTTGTCGGGTTCTGCGACGTCTCTGGTTCTTCCACTTTCACATCAACCTGAAGTCGACTGAACCGGGCGCTGCCTGCTGCCGGCTGCCGGCTGCCGGCTGCCCGCTGCCGGCTGCCCGCTGCCGGGCGATGGTGCCTCGCGGCAACCGGCGGCATGTCGCAGTTCATGTACTTCAGCCAGTCAAAGCCAAAGTTCCTTTCCCCCAATTCCTTCTCAACCATGGCTCAGATAACCCCCAATACAGTCTCGTTGTGGAAATACAAGACACGTCAAAGAACCGACAAGAAACACTTGCGTTACAGTTTGCACAGTTTACACACACACACACACTCAGTTACACACACACACACACACACACACACACACACACACACACACACACACACACACACACACACACACACACACACACACACACATGTGGCGCCCGCACGGTCGAGTCTCATTGGTGGGCCAACGTCTCTGGGCGGGCCAGGCAGAGTAAGGGGAGGAGCTGAGATTCCTGATGACGTCATGAATACAGACATTCCAAATCAGCGCACTTGAGCCTCCGTTTTTTCAAAGGCGAGCAGAACAGCTAGTGCTCGTTTTACACCAAACGCAAGTTTTAGCCATTGGGGGACCATAGGCAGGCTAGGGGAACTCATATTTATGTTAGAAAACCTCAGAAAGTGAGATTTTCATGTCATGGGACCTTTAATTCTCTGGCTCATAGCTCAGCGGACTAGAATGCCTCATTGGTTGTTGGCCGGAAACGGAAAAGGGGGCTGTTTACGTTTGGTTGTAGTCTTTCACTCGGTTCTCTGTCTCAACAGTAGGGATTGAACCGAGCAAAAAGACTACAACCAAACGTGAACCCCCCCGCCTTTACGTTTCCGGCAACAAGCAATGAGCCTTCCAACAGAAATCAATGGGATTTACAAAAATACGCTAAATGTGCAATAAAACACGATAGAAACTGTATTTCGCTACGATACTTGATTCAACCACTCTATTTCATCCTAGACAAACCACAAAGCGGGCTCTATGTTCAAAATACCGGAAAAAACGAATAGCTCACAGCAACATATTGAAAAAAAGAACTATGAACTAGTTAATTTTTTGGAACTGTGAACTTAGTTCAAAATGTTGAATTATGAACGTTGAACTGAGATAGTTCATTTTAAAATTTGTACTATGTGAACTAGTTCACATTCTACATGAATGTGAACTAGTTCATGTAGAAAGTGAACTTTCCCAACACTGCTGGTACACTGCCACACACTTATTGTACGTTGTACGCACTTATTGTACGTTGTACGTCCTGGAACTTAATGTAGTCACTTACTGTGTGTTTGCACTCCTCCTCACTATATTCTGAGAGAGTGTGTGTGGTTGTGTGTGTGTGTGTGTGTGTGTGTGTGTGTGTGTGTGTGTGTGTGTGTGTGTGTGTGTGTGTGTGTGTCTGTGTGTGTGTCTGTGTGTGTGTGCGTGTGCGTGTGCGTGTGTGTGTGTGTGTGTGTGTGTGTGTGCGTGTGTGTGTGTGTGTGTGTGTGTGTGTGTGTGTGTGTGTCTGTGTGTGTGTGTGTGTGTGTGTGTGTGTGTGTGTGTGTGTGTGTGTGTGTGTGTTTCGGTAACCCTCTAGGCCAGTAGTTTACTCAGATATGGACTAGTGACCAGGTTTGTATGGAGGAAAATAATAAAGTGCCAACACAATGATTAACTGCAGCCATAGGTTACTTTTAATTTGACTGTATTCAACTTTGTAGGAAAAAATAGATTCTCATTGCAATCAAGAATACTCTGCAATTTTCACATTTTAGACCATAACATTAGGTAAGAAAGAACTCTCTTTAAACACCTTTAACCTTCCTGTCATGTTCGGGTCAAATCTGACCGATTTCCACTTCGATCAATCATAAATATTGTGTTTTACATTTATTTGTCTCGAGGGCTTATGATATCCTCCACACTAGGCATTTGAACAAATACAATTGCTGATCACTACTTTCATGTAATTTGAAGTTGTTTAGTCAACTTTGTAACACCTGTGATGTTCCCGGTCAAAAGTGACCGCCATAGGAAATTAATGGGTGATCCTAGATTGTGTTCATCCATCGGATAGAACACAACCACAAATCCACCACACACACACACACACACACACACACACACACACACACACACACACACACACACACACACACACACACACACACACACACACACCGGTCCCTTTGGAGAGTTAGTCATTAATACAGACTCATAGGGCACCCTGAAGAGTTAGTCATTAATACACAGACTCATAAGGGCCCCTGAAGAGTTAGTCATTAATACACAGACTCATAAGGGCCCCTACTGGGCCCCCTGAAGAGTTAGTCATTAATACACAGACTCATAAGGGCCCCTACTGGGCCCCCTGAAGAGTTAGTCATTAAAACACAGACTCATAGGGGCCCCTACTGGGCCCCCTGAAGAGTTTGTCATTAATACACAGACTCATAGGGGCCCCTACTGGGCCCCCTGAAGAGTTAGTCATTAATACAGACTCATAGGGCCCCCTGAAGAGTTAGTCATTAATACACAGACTCATAGGGGCCCCTGAAGAGTTAGTCATTAATACACAGACTCATAAGGGCCCCTACTGGGCCCCCTGAAGAGTTAGTCATTAATACACAGACTCATAGGGGCCCTACTGGGCCCCCTGAAGAGTTAGTCATTAATAAAGAGACTCATAGGGGTCCCTGAAGAGTTAGTCATTAATACACAGACTCATAGGGGCCCCTACTGGGCCCCCTGAAGAGTTAGTCATTAATACACAGACTCATAAGGGCCCCTACTGGGCCCCTGAAGAGTTAGTCATTAATACACAGACTCATAGGGGCCCCTACTGGGCCCCCTGAAGAGTTAGTCATTAATACACAGACTCATAGGGGCCCCCACTGGGCCCCCTGAAGAGTTAGTCATTAATACACAGACTCATAGGGGCCCCTGGAGAGTTAGTCATTAATACACAGACTCATAGGGGCCCCTACTGGGCCCCCTGAAGAGTTAGTCATTAATACACAGACTCATAAGGGCCCCCACTGGGCCCCATGAAGAGTTGGTCATTAATACACAGACTCATAAGGGTCCCTACTGGGCCCCCTGAAGAGTTAGTCATTAATACACAGACTCATAGGGGCCCCTACTGGGTCCCCTGGAGAGTTAGTCATTAATACACAGACTCATAAGGGCCCCTACTGGGCCCCCTGAAGAGTTAGTCATTAATACACAGACTCATAGGGGCCCTACTGGGCCCCCTGAAGAGTTAGTCATTAATACAGAGACTCATAGGGGTCCCTGAAGAGTTAGTCATTAATACACAGACTCATAGGGGCCCCTACTGGGCCCCCTGAAGAGTTAGTCATTAATACACAGACTCATAAGGGCCCCTACTGGGCCCCTGAAGAGTTAGTCATTAATACACAGACTCATAGGGGCCCCCACTGGGCCCCCTGAAGAGTTAGTCATTAATACACAGACACATAGGGGTCCCTGAAGAGTTAGTCATTAATACACACTCATAGGGGCCCCCACTGGGCCCCCTGAAGAGTTAGTCATTAATACACAGACTCATAGGGGTCCCTGAAGAGTTAGTCATTAATACACAGACTCATAGGGGCCCCTACTGGGTCCCCTGGAGAGTTAGTCATTAATACACAGACTCATAGGGGCCCCTACTGGGCCCCCTGAAGAGTTAGTCATTAATACACAGACTCATAAGGGCCCCTACTGGGCCCCCTGAAGAGTTAGTCATTAATACACAGACTCATAGGGGCCCCTACTGGGCCCCCTGAAGAGTTAGTCATTAATACACAGACTCATAAGGGCCCCTACTGGGCCCCTGAAGAGTTAGTCATTAATACACAGACTCATAGGGGCCCCCACTGGGCCCCCTGAAGAGTTAGTCATTAATACACAGACTCATAGGGGTCCCTGAAGAGTTAGTCATTAATACACAGACTCATAAGGGCCCCCACTGGGCCCCCTGAAGAGTTAGTCATTAATACACAGACTCATAGGGGCCCCTGGAGAGTTAGTCATTAATACACAGACTCATAGGGCCCCCACTGGGCCCCCTGAAGAGTTAGTCATCAATACACAGACTCATAAGGGCCCCTACTGGGCCCCCTGAAGAGTTAGTCATCAATACACAGACTCATAAGGGCCCCTACTGGGCCCCCTGAAGAGTTAGTCATTAATACACAGACTCATAGGGGCCCCTACTGGGTCCCCTGGAGAGTTAGTCATTAATATACAGACTCATAAGGGCCCCCACTGGGCCCCCTGAAGAGTTAGTCATTAATACACAGACTCATAGGGGCCCCCACTGGGCCCCCTGAAGAGTTAGTCATTAATACACAGACTCATAGGGGTCCCTGAAGAGTTAGTCATTAATACACAGACTCATAGGGGCCCCTACTGGGTCCCCTGGAGAGTTAGTCATTAATACACAGACTCATAAGGGCCCCTACTGGGTCCCCTGGAGAGTTAGTCATTAATACACAGACTCATAAGGGCCTCTACTGCGCCCCCTGAAGAGTTAGTCATTAATACACAGACTCGTAGGGGCCCCTACTGGGTCCCCTGGAGAGTTAGTCATTAATACACAGACTCATAAGGGCCCCTACTGCGCCCCCTGAAGAGTTAGTCATTAATACACAGACTCATGGGCCCCTACTGGGCCCCCTGAAGAGTTAGTCATTAATACACAGACTCATAGGGGCCCCTGCTGCGCCCCCTGAAGAGTTAGTCATTAATACACAGACTCATGGGCCCCTACTGGGCCCCCTGAAGAGTTAGTCATTAATACACAGACTCATAAGGGCCCCTACTGCGCCCCCTGAAGAGTTAGTCATTAATACACAGACTCATGGGCCCCTACTGGGCCCCCTGAAGAGTTAGTCATTAATACACAGACTCATAGGGGCCCCTACTGGGTCCCCTGGAGAGTTAGTCATTAATACACAGACTCATAAGGGCCCCTACTGGGCCCCTGAAGAGTTAGTCATTAATACACAGACTCATAGGGGCCCCTACTGGGCCCCCTGAAGAGTTAGTCATTAATACACAGACTCATGGGCCCCTACTGGGTCCCTTTGGAGAGTTAGTCATTAATACACAGACTCATAGGGCCCCTACTGGGTGCCTTTGGAGAGTTAGTCATTAATACACAGACTCATGGGCCCCTACCCAGCTCCATATTGTTCCTACGGCCGTTCAGCGTTGGTTTGTTCTCCCATAAAGACTCGATCACTGATAAGTATGAACAGGATTTATTTAAATAACGACATGGGAATATTTTGCATGGTAAATCTTTGGCATGAGCCCCGTCACTGATCCAGGGTGACGTGCGGACTCGGCGTATCCTGCCAGGACTAGCAGGGGCGGAGCCTTCCCCTGGACAAGTAGACTGAGGCCGACCTGGTGGTGGTGGGGTGAATGGAGGTGCGTCGAACGAAGACCTGAGCAGCAAAGACATATGTTAGACTACTCTTTATAGAGCAGGTGTAGGCAGGTGATTGGTAGCTGGTGATTGGTGATTGGCGGCCAGCCGCGCGTGATTTGAGTCCTCCTGGTAGAACTACCAGCAAGCTTACATTTCTCCCATAAAGACTCGATCACTGATAAGTATGAACAGGATTTATTTAAATAACGACATGGGAATATTTTGCATGGTAAATCTTTGGCATGAGCCCCGTCACTGATCCAGGGTGACGTGCGGACTCGGCGTATCCTGCCAGGACTAGCAGGGGCGGAGCCTTCCCCAAAAGAGAGGACGTAGGCCTACGCCGGAAATAGGTGATAACTCGGCATGTCCTGCCGGGACTGGCAGGGGCGGAGCCGACCCCAAAAATAGAATAGCGAAAGGAGGTAATGAGACCATACATACCCGCGTAGAAGAAGTGGACAAGGATCTATACTGCTTCTGGAAGATAAAAGGCATACCCAATATACGACATATTAAGAGTCAATCATACATACCGTAAAACGATAAGCTTAAAACCGTCAGCGAGATCGATGAATCACGTAAAAGCAGTTGACTTGAAATACCTCAGCGAGATCAATTAAAATTTAGAGCACTCTGCAGCTGTTACGCAGCGAGCCACGAGTGCTTTCGTGCTGTACCAACTGCCGTGGTCGATTCACTCTCCGGGGTCGCTGCGTGACCTGAGTGCTTTCGCGTTGAACCACCGATGTGGTCAACGAACTCACGAGTGCCCTTGATGTGCCACCGACGTGGTCACGCACTCACCGGTGTTGTTGCAGCAAGTATTGTGAACTTTCATGTTGAACACCGACGTGGTCAACGAAATCACGAGTGCCCTTGATGTGCCACCGACGTGGTCACGCACTCACCGGTGTTGCTGCAGCAAATATTGTGTACTTCCGTGTTGAACACCGACGTGTTCAATGAACTCCGAGTGCCCTGCACTTGAGTGTTTGATATTATGCCACCGACGTGGTAATTAAATTTGCATGTGCCCGAGTTGTGCCCACCGACGTGGTCAACGCACTACCAGGGTTGCTGCAGCGAACGTGGAGTTCTGAGTTGTACCGCACCGACGTGCGCAACGAACTCACGAGTGCTTGGGTTGTTCCCACCGACGTGGGCAACGCACTCACCGGGGTTGCTGCAACGAACTAGAGTTCTGAGTTGTACCGCACCGACGTGCGCAACGAACTCACGAGTGCTTGAGTTGTTCCCACCGACGTGAGCAACGCACTCACCGGGGTTACTGCAGTCAAACCATGAGTATTAGATAACGTGCCACCGACGTGGTCATACTCACGAGTGCCCGAGTTGTTACCACCGACGTGGTCAACGCACTCACCGGGGTTGCCGCTGCAACCTTGAGTTTTATTTTCCTATGTACGCCACCGACGTGACAGCGAACTCAAGAGTGTTTTCTAGATGATCCACCGACGTGGTCACACTCGCCGGGGTTGCTGCAGGTTAACCTGAGTTATGAAACCGAATTTTGCTTTATGAATTTAGTACCCGATAACCACCACCGCCGGTAGTTGCAGATAGTGTTGCTTTTGGCAATGGCAATGTATGACTAAGAGTCGTCATCAACAAACCTTTATCGCGTGAGAAAAACGAGACTGGACGCAACGTGGATGCTGGGCATGTGACAATAGCAGTGATTAAATGCATAGTACAATATAGTTGGCGAATAAAACAAGACTAAAAAGTGTTTTACGAAAATAAGACCGCTAAAATGTCTCTTCATTTTCGTTGACCTAAACTAGTCGATAAAGACTTATAACGTTATTTTGTTCGACTGGAACTTCAACTGTTCCAGACATAACATCAATTTTCAACCATTTACCTTATTTAACAAAACTACGCACTTGTAACTTCGATAATATCTAAATGGAATTACGATAACACTGGAAAGAGTATGAATGTAACTAAAACTAATAAAAACTAAAATGACAGCTTGACACAAGACTAGACCAACACTAGAAAGGAAACAGGCCACCAAAAACAGCTATGGTTGCAAACGTGTAAAACCTGTCTTAACCGACGTTAGAGAGCATCGTGTGCGCTTGAAGAAAGAACCTTGAATTCTACCGGATGTAGGACGTCGAGTTCTGTGTTGGACCGCACAGACGTGTGCAACGAACTCACGACTAGTGCCTGAGTTGTGCCCCAGTTGTGCGTTGACATGGTCAACGCACTCACCGGGGTTACTGCACTCAACCATGAGTAATAGATAACGTGCCGCCGACGTGGTCATAGTCACGAGTGCCCGAGTTGTTACCGCTGCGCTTTGGTCAACGCACTCACCGGGGTCGCCGCTGCGAACCTTGAGTTTTATTTTTTCCATGATATGCCACCAACGTGACACCGAACTCAAAGGGTGTTTTCTAGATGATCCACCGACGTGGTCGAACTTGCCGGGGTTGCTGCAGGTTAACCTTGAGTTATATAGCCTATTTTGCTTTATGAGTTTAGTACCTGATAACCACCACCACCAGTAGTTGCAAATAGTGTTGCTTTTGACACCGAAAATTATGACTAAATGTCGTCATCAACAAACCTTTATCGCGTGAGGAAAACAATGCTGGTCATATGACAATACTATAATTAAATGCGTAGTGCAATGTTGTTGGCGAATACGAACGAGACTCAAAGTGTTTTTACAAAATAAGACTGCTAAAATGTCTTCATTTCCGTTGACCTAAACGAGGCGATAAACTGTAATAACGTTTTGTCCAAACGGAACTTCAACTGTTTAAGACATAACATCAATTTTCGACCGTTTACCTTATTTAACAAATCTACGCACTTGTATCTTTGATGATACCTAAACGGAATTTCAATATGTTGCATATTCTTGAAGAAAGTTGTCCAATCCCGGGATGCTTTTAACTGACTTCATTTATTATAAAGTCGGCATGTTTCGGTATGGTAACTGAAGCTTAACGGAGGGAATTGTATCTAACGCGTGAGAGAGGAAAATACCGTGATCTACTTCAAGCCCCCGGGCATAGGCCCGGGGTGGCTCTCTGCCGTCTACCTATTGATCTCTGGCCTCTCGAGTTCGAAACCACCCGCTAGAGAGGACGTCAAGTGGGCGTGGCCTAGTGGGCGTGGCCGGGGTGACGTAAAGGCTTCGGCTCCTTCTGTGGTGGAGCAGCCTTCAATAAGGTTTTGCTCCCCTTGTGGCTATGTGAGGGAAATGCAGCTTCTTAAAATACTTATCACATATCACAAGAAAGAGTATGAACGTGTCTAAACTAATAAAAACAAAAGTGACACCTTGACACAAAGACTAAGACTAGAATGGAAACAGGCCGCCAAAAACAGCTGTAGTAGCAAACGTGATAAACCTGCCTTAACCGACGTTAGAGTGCCTCGTGTGCGCTTGAAGGAAGAACCATGAATTCGACCGGATGTAGGATTCGTAAGCTGTGGAAGACCGCCTTCCCAGCCGTTTGATAGACACGACCGGCAACCCTTGTTCAGCTTTTTAGATGAAAAATGCCTTGCAGAGAAGGTGACATCAGCGAAAGTTAGGCCCCGTGTAGGGGAAAAAGTCTGAGTAGGAGACGTGTACGCATTTGCGCATAAACCCAAGAACGCATAAACCCGAGAACGCATAAACCCGTAAAACGCATGAACCCGTAGAACACATGAACCCGTAGAACACATGAACCCGTAGAACACATGAACCCGTAGAACACATGAACCCGTAGAACACATGAACCCGTAGAACACATGAACCCGTAGAACACATGAACCCGTAGAACGCTGACTCGAGTAATATGTTAAAATAAGGATGAAAACTCCCAGAAAGAGCACACTAATCTATTCAAAATATCGAGTGAGTTGGAGTGGCCAACACACATAAATAATTGTAATACACCAAAATTGTTAACTGACATACATGGCTAAACAAGCAAATGAAAAATTAAATACCCCGTGTAGGGGAAAAAGTCTGAGTAAGAGACGTGTACGCATGAACGCATGAACCCGGGAACGCATGAACCCGTAGAACTGTGAGAAAACACCGTCTCGAGTAATATGTTAAAATAAGGATGAAATCTCCCAGCTCTGAGAGAGCACACTAATCTTTTTGAGATATCGAGTGAGTTGGAGTGGCCTACACGCGTAAATAATTGTAATAAGCCTACACCAACATTGTTAACTGTCATACGTAGCTAAACGAGCAAATGAAAAATTAAATACCAACGCGACTGAAACTATTAACAATAAGACTATAAATAATAATATAAAATGATACCATAATGTACCCGTTCTTTGTCTTTGGATCTTTTGAATAAATTGAACGATATGTGAATCGCATTGCGAGCAGAGGAACGTGAGAGTTAGTGAGCAGCAGCTGAACCAATCTAAAAGGCCCTTCGTCAATAGAAACCTTTTAATAATAATCAGTTACCACAGTGCCTAAAACCCATCAACTTCATTCATGTTAAAGTGAAGGGAAAAACCTCAGACACAAGGAGTTAACCGAACAGTGCACGGTATAAAGATAATTATGAACCTTTGATTGCGAACGTAGAGTTCTGTGTTGTACCACACCGACGTGTGCAACGAACTCAACGAATTCAACCGGATGTAAAATCCGTATGCTGTGGAAGACCACCTTCCCAGCCGTTTTGACGCTGCTTTGTTATCGCAAAACATGGTTATACGTTAACGCCGCCATGCTTTGCCCCACAGAACGCTAGCTGCTACGATAGCGTAAAGCTCGAACAGCGCAGACGACTCTGACCCGAGGGCGAACGTACCAGCTTCGACTGGCCATCCCTCAGCAAACCATTGCCCTTGGAATAAACCCCCTAACCCAACCGAGGGAGCCGCAACCTGAAGCTGGACTGTAGAGCTGTGAGAGAAAATACGCTGCGGGGGCTAACGCGGGGACTGCAGTAGCCATGGTAGCAGGGCACGTGCCAGGTGCGTAGCCTGTGAAGGCGGAGGAAGCCGAGCCTGATGGTTGCTGGAAGTAGAAAAGGCGCCGTGGCGACCGACGACAGCGGGTTGGGGGCCTGGACCCGTCCGGGAGTTCCGCATGGCGTTTCGACGGCGTCCATCCTGGCGCCAATGCTTTGCACCAACTCGGCGAGGGTTTGTAGAACCAGGCGGATGTCCGTGTTGGGAACTTGTTGGTGGTGTTGTTGAGGATACCGGGGACCGAAAAAAAACGGCTTTCTGCGCTCGCTTGCCGGGACCAGAAGTAGTAGGCCGACCAGCACGAATCCGAAGTTATAACCTCTTGGTGTGTATTAACCGACGTAGCAACTAAGCGACGAGATAATCAGAAGCACAGTAAAGCAGCAGTATGCGTCGAACGAAGACCTGAGCAGCAAAGACATATGTTAGACTACTCTTTATAGAGCAGGTGTAGGCAGGTGATTGGTAGCTGGTGATTGGTGATTGGCGGCCAGCCGCGCGTGATTTGAGTCCTCCTGGTAGAACTACCAGCAAGCTTACATTTCTCTGCTTTTATATGAGCTGCATGTTGCCGGCCTCAGGGGGCTGTTGTCTCTTTGGACCAGAGGCAGGGCGGTCTTTCCCAGCTGCAGATCATAGCCCCTCTCCTTCAGAGGAGGGGAGACCTGATGGACCACTCAGAGCCAGCTCCTCAACACACTGTCCTGTTCCAGGAGGCTTTACCTCTGGTTCTGACCTCCATAACACACACCCAGTAAGGAGGCCAGCCAATCACAGAGCCTCCTCAATGAGCTGTCAATCAGTGATGCTGTGGAGCTGAACCTTCCACACCTTCGTCCCCCTCTACTGATGAAGACCTCCCTGGGTACGTCTGCAGAGGAACCTGAAGATCAAGAAATCCCACAGCTCTGAAAGCATGACCATAAATGGGCTTCCTCGTGCCGGCTGACATCACAACCAGATCTGTGAGGACAGGCCCACAGAACAAGACCATACCAAATATGTAATATTATACATTTAAAACCTTCATTAACCAAGATGGCCAACATCCAGACTAATAATAATAATAATCATATCAAGAATAAAAACAGCATGCCTACATTCTACACCAAGTACCCCTTAAAGTCACACAAAAACACTTAAATCAGGTGACTAATACATGTTGGTACATCTTGATTTACCCTGGGTCCCTTTGGATAAAAGCATCTGAATGGTGAATAGTAAAAGAGTAAAATGTTGAGCTCCAGCAGTGAGACCGGCTAACTTACAATCTTACACTGATAGGGTTCAAGGTCCTTCACATTTGTAGTCATATACATAACATATATAATATCCTCTTTAACCGCCTTACAGTAGATAAATCAACCTACTGATATTTGATGATATACCAGTACTGGGAGCGACTCCTGACGCGGCTCAGCGTTTGCGTGTTTGTGTTTTACCGTGAAGTTTTAACCCTTCTTTCACGTTTTGTTTCTTCGGACGTTGACTGCACTGAGGATGTCACTGAGGATACAAACTTCAACCTGGATGGTTTTACCATCATTCGCTCTGACAGAGATGCAACAAGAACACGGAAATGAATTGGGGGCGGGCAACAAACACTACGGTGAGGGTGAAGGAGACTGCGTGCTGCAACACTGCGAACTAATGACTGTGACCTTAGATAGATCAACCTGCTGATATATGATGATAGACAAGTTCAATCTTTACATATGATTATTATATCACAGGTCAGTGTTGACGACCGTACCTTAGTCTTCTTCCTGCTGCAATAAAGTGTGAAATAAAAACCGTCCGACTAAATCAGAGTTAAAGTACGCTGTTGTGAACAGTTGGTCCCGTTCCCCTCCCAGTTTACAGTCCTGTCAGACTAACCTCTTATGCCGCTTTTCCACCGCACATGTAGCTCGACTCGACACGACACGACTCGACACGACTCGACACGGTAGCAGCGCGGGTGCTTTTCCACCGCAAATAGTACCTCCGGGACGTGGGCGGGGTCGTCTGCGCGAAAGGGCCGTGACGTATTTTTGTACGCGACGCAAACAACACCTACGTAACCCACACATGGACAGAACCCACATAACAACAATGGAGAACATCGATGCGATGGTATTCGTGTTCGTATTATTAGCTGGCATGTTGAAGAAGTGGAATATGTTGGCTGCGGCGCTACTATGGCTGTTCTATCATTACCAGCATGGTTGCCATGTCGCTCTCGTGACTTCGTCACACTCTCTGGCCAATCAGTGGCCGGCCGTCTGCCGACGTCACCTTTTAGCATCGGCTCAGCCGCTTGGAACCTAGAGCGAGGCGGTACTAGAAAAAGCAGCCACTTCAGGTACTAGATCGCGGTGGAAACGCAAAAAAGGCGAGCTGAGTCGAGTCGAGTCGAGTCGTGTCGAGCTGGTACCATGCAGTGGAAAAGCGGCATTAGAGGCTGCTGCTCCATGACTTCCCTCAGAGATGAAGAATCATCTCTTTAATAAAATATGAACGACAGACAGAGAGCTGCGCTGTCTAGAAGCTCAAATACAAAGGGACACATGATGGTTCAAACAGCAGGTAGAGACACTCAGTCACTGATGCATCGCTTCATACGTCCTTTACAGAAAACAAATGTCCGTTTACCAATAAATAGACTGTTAAACGTATTCCGATATCCATACTTCCCATACTTACTATACTTAGTTTGATTAGGGCGTTCCAATTACGATCGGGGGGAAAGCAGTGCACTGAAAGGACCCGGATGGTGCACTCAAAACGGTCCGGGCGCATTCCAAACGGTCTTTAGAGGTCCATGGTCCGCGCGTATTCAGGCCAGGGCGCATTCACACTACCTCCGTCCGTCGACGGATGACCGAGGGGTCTAGCCTGGACTAGTCTGTAGACGCAGCAAAATAAGCGTTCCAGGGTGGGGTGAGATTAACGTAACAACTAGAAACTCGTATTCACGATCAGAGGGGAGAGACGCGGTGAATGAGTCTCTCTCTCTCTCTCTCTCTCTCTCTCTCTCTCATCTCTCTCTCTCTCTCTCTCTCTCTCTCTCTCTCTCTAAAAAGGTCAGGTTTATAATATAAGTAGAAAAGATTGAACACAAAATGTATACATACATGTCAGTTATTATGCCATAAAAAGTCAAATGTGTGATATTATGAAAAATGACAGCATATTCCATAAACAGATAAATTAAAGATGATTAAAGTGTGAAACACTGTAATTATCGTGGACAGAGTGAGTCCAGGGGGATGAGGCTGTTTATGGGGAGGTTGAGGTCCTTCCATAGCTCTCCTATAGGGGTCACCATAGGCTTTCCTTCAGTGAACCTATAGGAAAGCCTTCAGACGGTGTTACCTTTGGGTTCCTTTACGTGACCCCTGGTTCTCTGGTAACAGAGTGAGGTGTCTCACTGTGGGGACCGCCTTGGCGTGACCCCTGGTTCTCTGGTAACAGAGTGAGGTGTCTCACTGTGGGGACCGCCTTGGCGTGACCCCTGGTTCTCTGGTAACAGAGTGAGGTGTCTCACTGTGGGGACCGCCTTGGCGTGACCCTTGGTTCTCTGATAACAGAGTGAGGTGTCTCACTGTCGGGGTCCCCTTGGCGTGACCCCTGGTTCTCTGGTAACAGAGTGAGGTGTCTCACTGTGGGGACCGCCTTTGCGTGACCCCTGGTTCTCTGGTAACAGAGTGAGGTGTCTCACTGTGGGGACCGCCTTGGCGTGACCCCTGGTTCTCTGGTAACAGAGTGAGGTGTCTCACTGTGGGGGTCCCCTTGGCGTGACCCCTGGTTCTCTGGTAACAGAGTGAGGTGTCTCACTGTGGGGGTCCCCTTGGCGTGACCCCTGGTTCTCTGGTAACAGAGTGAGGTGTCTCACTGTGGGGGTCCCCTTGGCGTGACCCGCTGCAGAAGCTCCAACCGCACCACTTCTGTCCTTGACGGACAGGTCGGGCTGTGCCTCAGGCCCCGCCCCCTGCACTTTCACCGTCGACCCTCCCTCCTCAAATCATTCTGGTTTCTTTCTGAGTTAATGGAAGGAGGGACGTGCTGGTGAGACACCTCACTCTGATATCAAAGAACAATGCAGTCTAAACAGTCTGAACAGTCTAAGTGCAGTTTATATGAATATAATATAAAGAAATAACCACTGGTTACAGGGAAGGCTGCTGGGTGCTAGGAGACTCCTCTAGGGAACAGGGTGCTAGGAGACTCCTCTAGGGAACAGGGTACTAGGAGACTCCTCTAGGGAGCAGGGTGCTAGGAGACTCCTCTAGGGAACAGGGTGCTAGGAGACTCCTCTAGGGAACAGGGTCCTAGGAGACTCCTCTAGGGAACAGGGTCCTAGGAGACTCCTCTAAGGAAACAGGGTCATAGGAGACTCCTCTAGGGAACAGGGTGCTGGGTGCTAGGATACTCCTCTAGGGAACAGGGTGCTGGGTCCTAGGAGACTCCTCTAGGGAAGAGGGTGCAGGGTCCTAGGAGACTCCTCTAGGGAGCAGGGTGCTAGGAGACTCCTCTAGGGAGCAGGGTGCTAGGTGCTAGGAGACTCCTCTAGGGAACAGGTTGCAGGGTCCTAGGAGACTCCTCTAGGGAGCAGGGTGCTAGGAGATTCCTCTAGGGAGCAGGGTCCTAGGAGACTCCTCTAGGGAACAGGGCCGTGGTCTGGGTGAGTCAGAGGAGCGTGGTTCTGGAGGGCGCTGGGGGCAGAGGGCCGTGGTCTGGGTGAGTCAGAGGAGCGTGGTTCTGGAGGGCGCTGGGGGCAGAGGGCCGTGGTCTGGGTGAGTCAGAGGAGCGTGGTTCTGGAGGGCGCTGGGGGCAGAGGGCCGGGACTGATATGGTTTAATATGAGAGGGAGGATTAAACCCACTGCTAGCTGGAGGAGGACCGGTGAACAATACAGCATGAATGAGACACACACACACACACACACACACACACACACACACACACACACACACACACACACACACACACACACACACACACACACACACACACGTTTACCATACCAACAGGGGACTATCGGTTTTCATCGACCAAGTGTGGACCTCTATTTCTGGTCATTTAAAAATACAAAAACATAATACAGAGTTTAGTTTTAAGTTATTTTGTCATAATATAACTTCAAATGTGTTTTTTTATTTATTTTAAAGAAGTTGCCAAGAGGGGACTTGAATACTTAAGCGATATTTACATATCAAAGAGGGGACTCCATTCACTGCAGCAAGGGAGCTGTCTGTGCCTCTTGTTTCACTCAATGAGTGTTTGCCAACTGCAACTGTTGCTTCTTTCAGTGCGTTTACATGGGAAATATAAAAGATGGTCCCCATTTGGATTGTAAAACATGACATGACGAGTCCCCTGTTAAATGGTATGGGGCGACCCTCACACTCCTGCATGGATCTTTTCATGTGTGGAAAAGAATAAATGTAATCCTCATCAATAATCAGAATCATCTTTTAAGATATATTTAGAAGGGTTAAAAGATGTGCGTTTAATTTGCAATTTGCAAGTTAAATATGGACAATAATGCGATTAATCACGATTAAATATTTTAATTAATTGACAGCCCTAGTTAGCCCTGTTATATAAACGTTTTTTATCTCATGACAAAATGTCTCTTTTGAACTATGGAAGAACTGTCTAAACTGTCCAAATTATTTATTTTTTTGCGATAGAGAAAGCAGTTAACCATTTTTTTCCAACCCATATGTATGCATAAATGCTGGAGTGTAAGTGTCGCTCCATACCATTTAACAGGGGACCAGTGTCATTTTGTACAGGCAAAGAGGGGACTTCTGTCATTCTGTACATTCCAAGTGGGGACCATCTTTTCTGTTTAACAGCACAAATTTAAAAACAAAATTCTACACATTACAGTTTTTCTCAGTCGCTTTGGTACATTTCTCAGATCAGAAATGAAATTTGCAAAGCAGTAAGTGCATTTCTCAAAACAATGCGTTCAAATAGCAAAACACCATGGATTACCTGCAAAAGCCAGTCTCTTGCTCAAAATCCTTAGCTCATCTCTCAAAAGTTCAATGAACATGTCAGTGCCATCAGAATGACAAGTCCTTGCGTCATTGTCTACGGATAAGACAGTCAAATTGCTTAGTCATGTTGTCAATATAACAGTGTACTCTTGAGGGATAATCTGATGTAAACTATGGCTAAAGTTTTGAAGACAATTATTGTAAATTGTAAGTTACACCTTAGTGTATGTGGGAGATTGATTGCAAGAGACTGGACAAGATTCACATTTACGCTTTGACTGTTTGTACTGCAATTTGTTGACAGACCATGTCATTGCTAGAAATGTGAACATAGGAAAATCTCCTTAGGGAAAACTGTACATGCATTGCTGTCGGAATTACAGTGCAGTCATCCTACAACTCCTGATGTTCCTGTGTGTTGGGCCACAAATTCTCAGACAATTTACTGTAACATTGTGTTGTGCTCCAGCTATATACTTGCCAGTTCATGGTTCAGGAGATGCACCTTTGAGCTATTGGTTGATCGTTGGTTGAACTAACACTTCACACATTTCCCTTCTTTAGAGAAAGGCAAGATTCAACTGGTAGCAATTGACCAATTCAGGATAGATTTAGAAAAAAGAACAAAAAAAAGAGTCTAAGGCCAGTGTATAGAAATGTATAGAAATATGCTTGACATATTATGACAACTTGTTCAACCATTTTGCATGCAAAGACTTATGCAATGAACTAATACCTAAATGTTGTGGGGGTGAGACTCTTCCATAGAGACCATTACAATACATTTTGATCAACATGACATAAGCAATTGATAATGTAGGAAAGAGCAGAGAATTGTACATAATCATGTGCATGGATGTACCAAAGCATTCGCAACGTTTTCAAATAAATGAGAAACAGTTTTTTTCATGTGCACAAGTGACACACTGATTTGAAAATTGAACAGGTAGTTTTGAGAATTTCAATTCTGATCTGAGAAATTAACCAAAGCGACTGAGAAAAACTGTAGTGTATGTGGGAGATTGAGTGCAAGAGACTGGACAAGATTCACATTTACGCTTTGACTGTTTGTACTGCAATTTGTTGACAGACCATCTCATTGCTAGAAATGTGAACATAGAAAAATCTCCTTAGGGAAAACTGTACATGCATTGCTGTCGGAATTGCAGTGCAGTCATCCTACAACTCCTGACGTTCCTGTGTGTTGGGCCACAAATTCTCAGACAATTTACTGTAACATTGTGTTGTGCTCCAGCTATATACTTGCCAGTTCATGGTTCAGGAGATGCACCTTTGAGCTATTGGTTGATCGTTGGTTGAACTAACACTTCACACATTTCCCTTCTTTAGAGAAAGGCAAGATTCAACTGGTAGCAATTGACCAATTCAGGATAGAATTAAAAATTAAAAAAATAGTCTAAGGCCAGTGTATAGAAATGTATAGAAATATGTTTGACATATTATGACAACTTGTTCAACCATTTTGCATGCAAAGACTTATGCAATGAACTAATACCTAAATGTTGTGGGGGTGAGACTCTTCCATAGAGACCATTACAATACATTTTGATCAACATAACATAAGCAATTGATAATGTAGGAAAGAGCAGAGAATTGTACATAATCATGTGCATGGATGTACCAAAGCATTCGCAACGTTTTCAAATAAATGAGAAACAGTTTTTTTCATGTGCACAAGTGACGCACTGATGTGAAAATTGAACAGGTAGTTTTGAGAATTTCAATTCTGATCTGAGAAATTAACCAAAGCGACTGAGAAAAACTGTAAACTTTCTTGAATGGTCTGTATACCATTGTGCAGGTTCCGACATATGCTGTAGATAACTCCATCAAAAAGACAGGTGATAGCTTTAAGGATGTTCAAGTGCAGGGAACAGCGATTGTTGCTTGATTGAACCGTGATAAATTGTGGTAGTTAAAACTGAAGTCATGATATTGTGGAAAAATATAATTTAGAAAAAACTGTCCCTTACATAAGTTCACATTCAAAGAACAGACAAACATTGTGCTCTAAAATATGAAAATGGTCCCCACTTGGATTGTACAACATGACAGAAGTCCCCTGTTAAATGGTATGGGGCGACCCTCACACTCCTGCTGCATGGATCCATTCATGAAGTGTGGAAAAGAATAAATGTAATCCTCATCAATAATCAATAATCATCTTTTAAGATATATTTAGAATGGTTAAAAAATTTGCAATTAATTGGCAATTTGCAAGTTAAATATGGACAATAATGCGATTAATCACGATAAAATTTTTAATTGATTGACAGCCCTAGTTAGCCCTGTTATGTATACGTTTTTTTTTCTCAGGACAAAATGTCTCTTATGAACTATGGAGGAACTGTGTAAAGGCTCTATGGCAAATTACTTATTTTGTACTATAGAGAAAGCAGTTAACAATTTTTTTCTACCCTAATGAATGCATAAATGCTGGAGTGTAAGTGTCGCTCCATACCATTTAACAGGGGACCAGTTTCATTTTGTACAGGCAAAGAGGGGACTTCTGTCATTCTGTACAATCCAAGTGGGGACCATCTTTTCTGTTTAACAGCACAAAGTTAAAAACAAAATTCAACACATCAAACTTTCTTTGATGGTCTGTATACTATTGTGCAGGTTCTGACATATGCTGCAGGTAACTCCATCAAAAAGACAGATGATAGCTTTAAGGCGGTTCAAGTGCAGGGAACAGCGATTGTTGATTGATTGAACCGTGATAAATTGACTGTTTATCAAGCACTCCTTCACACGACTGTTGTGAAGGAGTGTTTGAACGCCGCTGCCGAGACGTTATTTGAAGGTAAACAAAGGGATGAATTGTGTGAAAAAATAAAGCAAATCCCAATGTGAGCTGCAACGACAACCAGAAAATCCGAAATGTTATCAGATGACGCACTGTCACAGCTTCATGCGGCTGTTCAGAGTGCCCCATCCCAGCCATTGATGAGTCTTCAGATGTAACGGATAATGCCCAGCTTTTGGTTTATGTGCGATTGTTTCATCAAGACAAGAAAGATCTGTGAGGACCTGTTGGGTCTAACACCACTTGAGACACTGTTGTGCTTACTTGAAATGAAGGCCTAATGCTCTTTTTGTGTTTATTTGAAATGAAGGCCTGGTGTTCCTGTTCTGCTTACTTCACATGTAGGCCTTATGCACTTTTTATATTTACTTGAATTGCAGGCCTAATGTACCTGTTTTGTTTACTTTAAATGTTAATATGCGTTACTTTGACTTAGTAGTTTTTCATGGTTAAAAGTAAGCTATTTGGAAATTGAAAATAAATACATCTGAAAATATAAGGTAATATGCCGTGTTGATTGTATTTGACAAAAGAAGGCTATTAGGACGTGGTAGGTTCGGACCTTACTTAGAAGGAATTTTTAGTAACTGGACCTTGTTCAATTTTAATTGAAGACCCCTGGCCTAGTGTGAGTGCAGGCCAGAGAACAATGGGGCCAGTTGAGCCAGTTAGGTGTGAAAACTGCCAACGGCGTTGGTGTGAGTGCACCCTAAGTAGCATAAAGTATGTAAATGCAACAACCCTCCCCCGTCTCTCACTTCTCAGGGGCCACTCACACTAGGGCCGTTTGCCTGTTCCTTGCTGCAGGAAGATTCAGCAAGATTCCCCCTTCCCCCCCCCTCCCCCGCTGGCCCGTGGTCACACTGCTCCCAAAGGCCGTGGCCTGGGCACGATTGCTCCTTCATACATACGTCATCACGTCGTAATACGATAAATACGTCATCACCAAGCGTGGTGTCCAGCTGCGACTGAATGCTGTCGTCGGCCCAAATTTCAAGTAAACACTCGACTTCACTATCGCACCAACGTAAACCCACTCGTGAACCCCTTGCCGCCATTGTAATGATTGTTGTGGGGAAGAAGGGCATGGACCTATAAAGAAAGAAGAGTCTCGCAAGGACTACGTCATCCAGGTCACGTTGGTATGAACAAAGAAGAGCGCTTTTGGAATCTCAATTACGCATCATGCTTTAGCACGTCACTTTATAGACCTAAGGCCTATAGATAGACTGTAAAAGTAGTCAGGAATCGAATATTTCCCTCGTAGTTTAGTTCTGCTTGTATAACATGAGGCCGACTATTTCGTAATTCTGTTGAATTGTTTAAGTTTTCAACAATATTTCGACATCGCAACAGACTGGCTGGGCTTATTATACGGAACATGCATTCAAATTTAGGCTACTACGAGATAATAACTACAATAGTCTACCGCAAATTCACGGTCATCCGAGGTCAGAAGGTTAACAGCCCTTTAACGCAAATCAGAGCAAGCATCAATATCAACATTTATTTTGCTGCATTTCAAAAACAAAGCCTTTCAGAAGCCTTTAACTTATCAGGCAAACTAACAATATCTTTAAGGGCAGAACATCAAAATAATAACTGGGTAGTTTTGCGCCAATAGGCAGGCTTAAAAGATTGCCAAACATGAAAATAGATAGGCTTGGGAAGAAGAAGAGCATGAGAAGAAAATGTATTAATTCATTTACAGGAGTAATCGGCGGGGTTCGCTCTTGAAAATGTCAATGATTTCATCGAAGTCGAGAGTTACTGTAAGCTGTCTCTCAAATGTCAACAGACAGAGGGACTTAAGGCGAGTTGTAAGCATGGTGCTCCTATTTGCTGTTTTAATTCGGTTGACACTGGAAAAGACGCGTTCAACTAAACAGGATGTCATTGTGTGATCAGAGCTTGAAAGCATGGATATTCGGGAAAACGTCCTCATTGCATATGTCCATCACTTCAAGAATACTTTTGAGATGTTCTCCTCTTTTTTCCTTCTCTCTGAGTTGCACAAACACTGCGAGCTCCGACTCTGATATGGTTATCTAGCGCTTTCCTGTATCATTGAGAGAGTTCGCTTTAGTAGCCAAAGTGGTGTCATTTATATCGAGGATGGGGACATCAGGATTGCTGCAGTTGACATGAGCCCATAGGTGTCACTGTGGAATCGGTTGTTCAGTTCATTAAGCTGGCAGCCTATTAGCGCGTTGGAAATATAGCGCAGGTCACTGTCACTCCTCACTCTTGTCGATTTCCCCAACGTGCATGTGAAGATACTTCCCTCAAATCGGCCTGGGAGATTTCTTGAGCGGGATTGCAAACTGGGTACATCCCAGTTGTTGACATCATGATCCTCCATCATCTTATTTGTTGTTGCCAACATGTTTAAGAACGCACAGTCACCTGAGCGCATGTCTGTCGGTTCTTGTTTGAGGTTCTCGATCAAATCAATCGTGTCTGTCACTGATGCGGTGATGGACTCGAGGCTATTAGACGTGAAGTTAAAGGCTATATTGCCAATTCAAAAAAAGAACTTCACAAGGTCTGTCTTTTTACAATTACTATTCGTAGCGTTGATTAGCAGAGAAATAGTCTGCATAAGACGTTTACGTCGCTTAGCAACCGAATACGCTGGGGTTTATGAATACCTGACATGCGGAGTGATATCAGAGACGTGATTCAGAGGCAAAAACACTTCCCTTGAAGCTTTCATTCCACAGCATTGAAAAGAACCGTGCAATAAATTAAATATATAATATATATATTTTATTTTTATTTTTTTAAGAAAAGTTTTGGGTGGGCCTGTTGAACAGAGGGTGGGCCTGGGTCCGTCAGGCCCACCCATAACGCTGTGCCTGGTGTGAGTGCAGGCCAGAAAACAATGGGGCCAGTTGAGCAAGGTGTGAGTGCACCCTTAAGTAGCATAAAGTATGTAAATCCATTCCACATCCCCCCCCTCCCTACAAAGCGATATATAATGTGGTGAAGAAAATGGTATAGTAACCAAATCCTACTGTATCTCTATAGTTAAATTAGTATTTTATTATGATCAGAGCAATTTATTAGAATTCAAAAGAATAATCCCCCTAGTTTGATAGAATCTAGAATAAACTGGAAGCCGACTGTCTGCAGTTGCATTGCCAGAGGCAAGTTAGCAACCTTGAAACTCACTGTAGAAAGGCCCTAACGACCATCGTCAACTCAGGTAACCATCCCCCCATCACGATAAGAGACTGAGAGCAACAACCTCCCCGCTCTAAGTTTCTCACTTCTCAGAGGCAGCACTCACCACAATTAAGCTTAAAGTTAGGATCTGTGAAGCGCATGGTTGCTGGTCACTCAACTGTTCTAAAATATGTAGAGAGACATGAATGATTATTTAGCCATCCTCTAGCTGACTGGTCCTTTGCCTTCTGGGTAGCCCTTTATTTTAATACAGTTTCATACTTGACAATGGTTAAGCAATCCATTAAAGCTGAGCCCTAAGATTCTGTTACAAAAACATAGTAACATTGAGTATATATAGTTATTTCCTCTTTCATAAAAGCAGGAGTGTGAATGTCGCTCTGTGCTATCTAAGAAGGGACTTGTGTCATTTTGTAATAGCCAATATAAATAATCATAATAACAATCTAAATAATCATATTCTGATTGTTATTATCTCTTAAGAACTATCAATTTTGCTTATTTATTATTTTACTCATCCATGTTGGAGTGTGAATGTCACTCTCTGCTATCTAAGAGGGAACTTCTGTCATTATGCATCAGCCAACAGTGGACCCCTGTCATTCCATACAGTACAAGTGTGGACCATTTTCTGTGATGCAAATCAACAATTCAAATGCATTTCTTTAAAAATAGATTGGGGACTGAAGTACATTGTAAAATGGTAAATTAAGGCTAATTTGGGGATTGAACAATTTCAAAGATCTAGAGCCTTATATTGTATTTTAATTGTATTTGTTTATCATTTTTTATTGATACAAATGAATAGATAGGTTTTTGTTAGACTATTCTGTTCCTAAAAACACACTAACAAATCAAGTTTGACAAATTATTATTACATTAGTTGAGATTACTATCTTCCCTTACAGTATATATCGTTATTCCTCTTTTCATAAAAGCAGGAGTATGATAGTCGCTCCATGCTATCTAAGAAGGGACTTGTGTCATTTTGTCCTAGCCAACAGTGGACCCCTGTCATTAGAAAAACTTATGTTATGCAAAATCAACAGATAAAATGCATTCTTTAACCGTAGACTAAGCACACAAGTTTGTAGTTGTAAAGAAATAAAAACCTATATAAGTTAGAAATTTGGGTTCATGACAAGCCACAATGACAACATTGTTGGGGCAACTTACTTGCAAAATAACACAATATATATGTATACATATATATTTGATAGATATATATATATAGATCATATTTAGGATTGTTATTACCTCTTAAGAACTATCCATTTTGCTTATTTATTTTTTTACTCATCCATGATGGAGTGTGAATGTCACTCTATGCTATCTAAGAGAGAACTTCTGTCATTATGTATCAGCCAACAGTGGACCCCTGTCATTCCATACAGTACAAGTGTGGACCATTTTCTGTGATGCAAATCAACAATTCAAATGCATTTCTTTAAAAATAGATTGGGGACTGGAGTACATTGTAAAATGGTAAATTAGGGCTAATTTGGGGATTGAACAATTTCAAAGGTCTAGACCCTTATATTGTATTTGTATAGCATTTTTATTGATACAAATTAATAGATAGTTTTTTTGTTAGACAATTCTATTCCTAAAAACACACTAAAAAATCAAGTTTGAAAAATGATTATTACATTAGTTGAGATTACAATCTTTCCCTTACAGTATATATAGTTATTACTTCTTTTCATAAAAGAAGGAGTGTGTGTGTGTCGCTCCATGCTATCTAAGAAGGGACTTGTGTCATTTTGTATTAGCCAACAGTGTCATCAAAATTAAATGTATTATTATTATTATTATTATTTATTAGTGGACCCCTGTCACTACATACAAAAAAAGTGTGGAACTTATAAAGCTGAGCCTCTTTTGTTTGCATGTTTCAAGAGACTTTACTAAGTAGTTGTTTAACAGCCGTCTACAGACGTGTGAACGACTGCAGGTCGTTCACACAATAGAGGAGTGTTTGAAGCGACGTGTGTGGATTGGTAGTTGAAAATCAACCTCTGGCCAGCAGAGGCGCTATAGAGTATGGACTAAACACTCACACACTTTCAGGTCCCCTCTTGGCAAAAGTTGTGAAAATGCGTCAAAATATTTTAGGCATGTTTTTAGGTTGATTTAAGGCATGACCAAAAGGGGACCTGAAAAATGTCCCCTCTTGGCTCGGAGGTCCCCTGTTGGTGAAGGTGTTACGACGCCGAAGTCCACTGTTGGATAGTTAGGCGAGTACACACACACACACACACACACACACACACACACACACACACACACACACACACACACACACACACAATACGTGCAACGCACGCACGCACGCGGACTTGTTGAAAATAAAAACATTTTCAATTAAATTAAATTCCATACCATACAGAATAAGACTGGGCTATATTAAAAGTCACTAAAAGTCAGTATGACGGCATTAGTATTTAGCTACAAAGAACTGCAGTATTGCCAGGATGACTAGTGGCTGCTACACTTACTGAGGGGCAGAGTGCTGGAGGAGGGAGGAGGAGGAGGAGGAGGGAGAGGGGTGGGGAAGAGGAGAGGGGAGGAAGAAGGAGGCGGAGGAGAGGAGGAGGAGAGAGGGGAGGAAGAGCACAGGCTGGGCAGTCCAGGGCCAGGCTGGGGGAGGAGGAGGATGATTACATGATGGGGGCTAGAGCAGAATATGGAGGAGGAGATCTGTGACCAGGGAGTGTAGTGTGGTGATGGAGGATGAAGTCAGTCGCCTGCCGTAGCCTGGTGGGCCCGCCTGAGGGCTCTGTCATAAGCCTCATTGTTGAAAGGCCCTAAACCAGTGCTGAGATCCAGTAGGATCCCAGCATAGTGTTCTTTAGAGCAGTCAGGTTCTGCTTCATCCACTGCGTAGTGTTATCTTTTATTTTATTTAGGACCGTGTCGTTTGGAGCAGCTGGCTTGATAAATGGTCAGGTGAGCTACCTTTTGACCCATCCCTATCGGAGGGGAGCCTCTTGTGGTTGCTCCTTCAAGAATCTCTGTGATGAATAGCTTGTAATAATTTGAGGTGAACTTGTATTGAACTCAGATCTAAATTGCTTGTTGTGTTTCTTTCTACAGGGTTAACAGCTAGTAGAGGAGGCCTACGTGGTGTGGCGTGGCCTGAAGCCAACACTCTGAAGCCATTATGGTAAGAGTATCCATGGTTTGATGGGAGTGCATTCATAAAGGAATAGAGAAAGGGCCACACTTGATAACTCAAAAGAGATGAGGGAGGGGGGGTAAGAAAGGGGGGGGGTAAGAAAGAGGGAGGGAGGGGGGTAAGATAGAGGAGGGGGGTTTAGGAGGTAAAGAAAGAATTAAACAGAAGAGAGATTAAATGCAAAACAACTATAATCGGGTTTAGTTATATATTGCCATTGGACACCAGATACTGAAAAATAATAACCAGTAAAATCATTATGGTGGGAATAGGGGGAAATATAATAGAAAGGGGGGTTGTAAATCATAAAATAAAAGTAATGAGACAGATACTGTAACAGAGGAGAAAAAATACTAATGTTCTTTGTCCATTTGTGGAGAGGTAGGCTGTAGCAGTGGGAGGGGGAGGGGGAGGGTGAGGGTGAGGTGGAGGTGGGTGCAGGGTCAGGTGAGGGTGAGGGTGAGGGTAGCAGGTGAGGGGAGGGTGAGGGTAGAGGGTGCAGAGCGTGAGGGTCAGGGTGAGGGTGAGGGTCAGGGTGAGGGTCAGGGTGAGGGTCAGGGTGAGGGTCAGGGTGAGGGTGAGGGTCAGGGTGAGGGTGAGGGTGAGGGTGAGGGTGAGGGTGAGGGGTCATGGGTGAGGGTGAGGGGTGAGGGTGAGGTCAGGGTGAGGGTCAGGGTGAGGGTGAGGGTGAGGGTCCGGGTGAGGGGAGGGTGAGGGTTCAGGTGAGGGTCAGGGGGAGGGTCGGTGAGGGTGAGGGTGAGGGTGAGGGGTGAGGGTGAGGGTGAGGGTGAGGGTGAGGGTGAGGGGTAGGGTGAGGGTGAGGGTGAGGGTGAGGGTGAGGGTTTTAGGTTTAGGTGAGGGTGAGGGTGAGAGTGAGGGTCAGGGTGAGGGGTGAGGTGGGGTCAGGGGGAGGGTGAGGGTCAGGGTCAGGGGTGAGGGTGAGGGTGAGGGTCAGGTCAGGGTGAGGGTTAGGGTGAGGGTCAGGGTGAGGGCGGGTGAGGGTGAGGGTGATGGGTGAGGGTGAGTTGAGGGTCAGGGTGAGAGTGAGGGTGAGGGTTAGGGTGAGGGTCAGGGTGAGGGTGAGGGTTAGGGGTTAGGGTTAGGACGCTAAGGACGGTCATTGGGACCCAACACACGTCAGCTCGTCTCAAAGTCGAGTGGTGGTCCTGGATGCGTTAGTGCTGACTTAATAGTCAAATTAATCAATGTGTGTGTGTGTGTGTGTGTGTGTGTGTGTGTGTGTGGTGTGTGTGTGTGTGGTGTGTGTGTGTGTTGTGTGTGTGTGTGTGTGTGTGTGTGTGCGTGTCTGTGTTTAATCTGTTAACACCGAGATCCACCAGGCCTCTCATGTTGCTCTTTCTGTCCGTTCGGTTGCTTCACTTATTTCCACTTCAACTGTTGAGGTCCACCTGGTAACTAATGACGCCACCGCCTTTCTGAATTCCCATTGGTGGAGCGGGTCCAGCCTCCTCCCTCCCCTGGAGTCCCCTCCACACTCAGCATTGTGGGGGGGGTACTGCTGCTGCTGCTGGGGCTCCTCTCCGTGGGGTCTGCAGGGAAGGACCCCTCAGACCGTCTCGGTCTCAACTATATCTAGAACTAGAACTAGAACTATAGCGGGTCCCGAAGCAGTGCTTGATTTTGCTGTCTTTCCTTTTGAAGTGAAAACTACGATTTGTGTACAATCTCAACACTCGAACAATTAATCCACAGGATGATTAATCATTCACTTGTTCTGATATTTAAACCGATCTCTCTCTCTCTCTCTGTCTCTCTCTCTATCTCTCTCGCTCTCCCTCCCCCTTCCCCCCTCTCTCTCTCCCTATCCTCTCCTCTCCTCTCTCTTCTCTTCTGCGCCGTGAAAAGAGAAACGCAATCCCAAATTACTTTTGCACTAAGCAGACTCCGATCGTCGGGTTTGTACATTTTTAGTCTCTTTATCGGGGAAACCACGGAGAACTGGATTTCAGTCAGGTCCAGGAGGAAGCGGAGGAACAAGTCCAGGTGTCCATTCTCACATTGAAAGGGCCTTGTCCACAGCACTCTGGTAGAGGAGGAGTTTATCTTTCCTGAAGGATGGTGGTTCTTCTGAGAGCAGATTGACACCAGTATCGATGAAGGACAGAAAGACAAAAAGGGCAGCCAGAAACTCCTGGCTGAGATCCTGAAACTCTCTCTCTCTCTCTCTCTCTCTCTCTCTCTCTCTCTCTCTCTCTCTCTCTCTCTCTCTCTCTCTCTCTCTCCCTCTCTCTCTCTCTCTCTCTCTCTCTCTCTCTCTTTATATATCTATCTTTGCATCTCTATTTATGTATCTCTATCTATGTCTTTCTCTCTCTCTCTCTCTCTCTCTCTCTCTTTCTCGCTCTCTATCTTATGTGTACTTAAAGAAGCCTTTAAGTACATCTAAACAAAATCATGGAATAAATAAAGCAACGGCTTTTCAGTGTTGCACTATAAAGACAAGAGATAGCGATGGATAGAGGATATCTCTCAGATAGCACTAGTTATGCTACCATTACGTCTGCACATTATTACGTCTCCTATTTGCACTCCTACCATCCCTGGAGAGGGACCCCTCTTCTGGGTTCCTTCTCCAGGTTCCCTGATATTAGGGGGGGTTTCCCTGCCCTTTGGGGGGCTAGGGTCAAGAAGCGGCCTGCGAAGCCCTTCAGATCTCTGGTCCAGGGCGTTCTAAACTGTTTGACCTGATGGGGATGTGGTGTTTCAAGGCTGCTCGGACGGCCGGGGAGTTTCCCCCACAGAGCCATCCCCCCAAATACAGACATGTTGCCATGGCTGAGAATATATTGTGAAATACACTCAATAATTATTCTGACGACATGGAAAAGAAACACAAAACTACGCACACACACACACACACACACACACACACACACACACACACACAGACCACAGATAACAAGGGGTTATCAAAGGGTTTAGCGTCCTGTAGCTCTACGTATCTGGAGACGCAACGGTGCAAAGGAGGAAATGAAGATCTCAAGGTAAATAAGTTTCTTCATTACTATTACCATATAAGCCTGCACGTCTGCAAGTATCCATCACAGCTTGCACAACAGCAAAGATGTCTGTTTGTGTGTGTGTTTGTGTGCGTTGTATGTGTCAATATTAACTTTTTATGAGGCCTTTTCCCTCGGATAAGTACATTAACCTTTTACTTGTCAAAGCACAAAAGTCACTTTTACGTGTAAAAATGTGTCATCTTACAATTCAAAAAATGTTTGCGAACGGAGAATGCGGAATTCAAAAGAACCAACAGTTAAAATCATTCACACCATGTCAACCACATCACTAAAACAGCCATATCCCTCCTCTCAATCACACGACCTCTGAGCAATGTTTAAATCCTCACTTCTTAGACTGATACTGCTGTTACTCAGACTAATGATGAAGTCATGATATACATCCAAACAGTGTCCCAAACATAGAAATGTTTTGGTAAGACTTTACAATAAGGTACGCAAAACGTAGGTAAGTGGCGGTTTACTCAGTAACTACTGAGGAGTTACTGGTAAACAGACTAGGGGATACTGTATTTGTTACTGAGTAACGAATGATGAACAACTGGGGCCCTAACTGGGGCCCTAAGTGACAGTTATTCAGTAACTACTGAGGAGTTATGAATCATTCTTTACTTATTCGTTCCTCAGTAACTACCCCAATTTTTTGCGTACCTTGTTTTTAAAGTGTTCCCACACACACACACGCACACATGCACACACACACACACACACACACACACACACACACACACACACACACACACAAACACACACACACACACACACACACACACACACACACCACACACACACACCACACACACACACACACACACACACACACACACACACACACACAGGAGTGAATGATTGAAGTTCAACATAAACGTGGTTTGCGTGGATGTTAGTTCCCTGTGAGCAGAAGAGATAGGCTTCACAGAAATGATACGAATCAGAGTTAACATCAAGTACTGGAACAACCCGTACTGCTTTTAGACCATACACACAATGGCCCTCATTTATCAAACGAACGTAGAAATGAGCGCAAATCTGAACGCATGATTCATCTTACGATAGGACCCACGTGAGATTTACGAAACCTTCGTATCACACCAATCCCAGCATACGAAGGATCTTGCGTTGATAAATACGGCGGCTGAGATCGATCGTAATGAACGTGACACGCCCATATAAAAGCACGTCTTCAGAAGTCTCGCCCCCAACTTTTACGACATGGAGAAGAACGTCCAACGGTAAAATAGAGGAATTTTTCCGAGACCCAAATGGAGACGCTCGGGTCACTGGTGGATGCGAACCGTCTGGTTTTATTTGGTAGCCTAAAAGCTGGCAATAAAGGCCAGCAAAAGAATGCTATATGGAAGGAAATAACTGTTGCAGTGAATATTGTTTCCAATGTTCGTCGGGCTACGGAAGAGGTTTGTTAATTAAATTAATTAAATAATAAATTAAATGTACAACTTCTGTTATCCAGCTTAAAACATTTCACATATATGCTATTGTTTGCATTCCGTTAAAGTTATTTAATTCCGAATAAGGTGAAGAAAAAATGTTCCGACATGAAGCTCATCACCAAAAACGTGTTGCGGCTGTGAAGCCGGCCAAGCAAGAAACGGGAGGAGGCCGGTGCAGTGCGACTGCAGCGTAACTCACCGAGATGACTCTGACCATGTAGTGCGCCCTGATGTAGACGATGCCCAACGTTGCTATTTTGGAAATAAAAGAATCGTGCGTGCCCCCAGGCCATCGGGCTACCATGTTCAGGATTGACATTCTGGCATCGCAAATAATCTGAACATTAACCGAATGGTAGCTTTTGCCGGTTGATGTACGGGTAATCATTAATAGAATGGTGGCTTCATACGCACATGGGTACAATCAACCGCACCAATCACATTTGGAAACCTAAGCAATAGCATAAAAATCCCGTTTGATTCCAGTTTGCTGATCGTTAGTGTATTGGGAATTTAATATAACGTTCAGAGAGGGACAGTATAGCTGCCAAACTGCTGGCATGGTTCGGCTAATACTTGGCTGGGAACATACCAGACCTGTCCCCGATCTCCCGCTGAAAGGTCCCGGTGGCCAACAACCCAAGGTAGAGCACACCTGCAACTGGCACAGGTATTGCGTTTGATCGCCTAGTTTCTCGCCTTAACTGTGGCTCCAAATCATTGCATAGCTCCATCAGGAGATGCCTTGGGAGACGAAAACGACTCAAGAGCCATTCATCGCTCTCCATAAAAAAATCGGCGCGGGTCTCGAAAAACTCTCTCTCGTCTTAGACGTGCGTTGAGGGTCCTCTAACAGAGCCAGATCTGCCATCGCTGCGGACTCGACCACCTATTTGGCAAAGCTCCTGTTTATATAGACAGCTGAATAAACAATTTCACCTGTCACATTCTAATTATTTTCATAGCAATACTGTTTTTAATTAGGGCTGACTTGATTGTAATTGTTGAACGGCTGGGCTAATTCCAATTTATTTAGTAATTAATACAGATGTGCAACATGGGCTACTCTGTGCTGCACTATTCATCAGTGAAACACCCGTGTGTTGCCGCCCAAAAAAAACTTGCGTACACGAGCTCAGACCTGACGTGAGATTTCATCGCAGCCTGCGCTCACGTTCAAATTGATAAATGCCAAGCTCAACGTTGAAATGAGCGTAGATCCATTTTACGCACGTTTTCTGTCGTACGCTCGTTTGATAAATGAGGGCCAATGTCTCTCTCTCTCAGACTCACTCACTCAATGACAAAGTTGTGATAGAAAAGTTGAAAAGCTGTCTGCTATATTGTTTTATCTTTATATTCAATTTAAAAAATATCTTGTGGTTTGTGTGTGTTTTGTGTTTGCATGCGTCCGTGAGTCAAATGAAGACATCTGATACAAGTAGAGGAAAAACGCTGTCACTTCATGATTGGTCAGAATTAAAACATGTGACGTGTTTTTTCCAGCTTATATAGCAGAGCTGACTCCTGAGAGCAGAGGCATCGGAAGCTGTCAGGGAGGAACCATGGTACCATCTCTGAACCGGACCCTGGACTCTCTGAGGAACCTGAGGACACTGTCTATTGGACCGGAGGAGACCGGGAAGAGAAGATTTGGTAGGTGCCCTTTGAGAGGAGTTAAAATAGATAATCCATTAAAAAAACGTCTTTTCATCTGCATACATTTGAAATGTACTTTTAGAAAACGTTTTTAGCCAAAGGGACCGACCTGATGAACCAGCGACCCTACAGACAGATTTATTCTCCTAATTAACGACATGTGTGTGTTCGAGACAAAAAGCTCACATTAACCTTCCTATACGTGTGATTACGCCCATGAGTTACGGACTACTGATAGGCATCTCAAGTAGTTGTGTGTTTTATGATATATGTCCGTTATATACGTGGAACAGAGTGCAGAGTAACTTTAGGGAGCAGAACACAAGTTTAGTTTTTTCATGACTTATTATTAATGGTAGTGCAACGTGAAATTAGAGTGACTATGGTTTATGTAATCAACAATTTTGTCTTTTAATAATGGCTGCTCATTTAACTGAAGTGATATCAGGTGTACTTATGAATTTAACATAATTCTATAAAGTTTGTCATTCATATGAACATATCTTAAATTATCCACAAAACATGTCCCCATATTTTCTGCGTGGGCCGATGTGAAAGACCCTGGCAACACGCAGGCCACATGTTGTCCCCCCTCCATTACTGTTTGTATACGTATGTAATTCTGTGTGTATTACTGTATAACTATGTGCGTGTATAGTGTACAATAATGAGGGAATAATAACATGTATGCTAGAGACCAGTACGTGCTCTGCTTAAGTGTGTTCTAAACACGAGAGCCACAGTACCAGTCATCACTTACTGAGGTGTTCTCAGTAGAGGTCTTCAGGTGTTTCTTCAAGACGGGGAGGGATTCTGCAGACCGTAGGGAGTCTGGACTGTGAATGACAGCCACGCAGTATGAATATATCAGTGTGTACATTACTCTGTGTGTCCGTGTGTGTGTGCTTGAGTGCGTTTGTGAGTCTGTGTGCAGTCGAAGAAAAACATTTCCTTACACTGATGGTATCAGAGTGCAAGCTGATAATTGGTCAGAATGAAAACAAGTGATGTTGTTTTTCCAGCTGGTAGAGCAAAGAAGAAGGCTAAGTCCAGACGCCGTGGAAGCCGTCAGAGAGTAACAATGGTCACCATCTCGGACCGGGAGGAGACCAAGAAGAGAAGATTTGGTAGGTGCCCCTTTTATAGAGAATTTAAAAGAAATAATCCAGTCCAAAACAATGATCCAAAAAAGTATGATTTCCTCCAAATACATTTAAGATTTATGTTTAGATTTTTTTTTAGCCAAAGTGACCGTGTGTGTGTGTGTGTGTGTGTGTGTGTGTGTGTGTGTGTGTGTGTGTGTGTGTGTGTGTGTGTGTGGTGTGTGTGTGTGTGTGTGTGTGTGTGTGTGTGTGTGTGTGTGTGTGTGTGTGTCCTACTCCTGAACAGCTCTATGGTTTCACATCACTGTCATTGTGAGCATCGGACTGCTGAGTATTCTCCTCATCTCCCTGCGCTTCAGTGAGTCTAATCCTATCCTCCTGAATAGAATTACAATACAGTAATCATATCATTGATTGTATTAATAGCAATGATAATGTTAAATATTGTTTTTGTTAGATTTAGTGATAATAATAGGGTTAGCACACATACACCGCACGCACACCCATAAACACAGCATACACACACACAAACAATCCACACATACGTGCACGAACACACACGCACATGCACACACACTGCACACACGGGCGTGCTGATGCATGGCGTTTCAAGACAATGGCAGCGCAGGACACCGCCTACACACACACCACACACACATGCACACACACACGCACACACATGCACGTGCATACACACACTGCACACACGTGGATGCAGATGTTTCAAGACAACGGCAAGATTGAGATAACAGCCCCGCCGTCGACACACTCTCCCACCTGAGCCTTATGTCCATCAAAGACACTTTTTTGCAAAACCTTATTTTTCTTTAAACATTCTCCATCTCCTTGAGCCTCCAGAAATGTCTTGTGATATTGAAATCCCCCCTCCCCCCTGCCGACTGTATTAGCTGTTTTATTTTTCTTATGTTTTATGTGTAGGCTATGTGTGACTGTAGGCTACTGCTGCTTGTCTTGGCCAGATCACTTGAAGAGATGTTTAATCTCAATGACGCATTCTTCTGTTAAGAAAAAAAAAACATCTCTCACGTCAGGTAGCCACAATCTGTAATCTAGCCCTCACACCCCCCCCCCCCCCCCCACACCCCCCCCCCCCCCCCCACACAAGCCTGTGCTTTAGTTCACGAAAGTTAGGTAGGTTGCTGCCTTAGCTGTTGTAACATGAACACATTTTTCAGCTGTTTGTTATTATTATTTCCAACTAACCAATAGTAGTTGCCATGCATTTTTTTTTGTATCAATGCACTTTGAGCCCTGAATAACAGTAAAAGCTATTGAATGATTGATTTGCATGCATAGTCTACTACACTTTCCATTAAACAAATCCCCCAACAGTTAGCTGAACATTATATGGTCGCATCCTTCCACTCCCTGTTTTCTTACCCTGTTTAAACAAGAAATCAACTGCATTTGTCCCAGTGTTTGTGCTATGGGAAATTAAAGGTCCCATGGCATGCTACTTCATGGATGCTTTAATATAGGTATTAGTGGGCCCCAAACACAGTATTTGAAGATGTTCCTGAAATTCAGCCGTGGTGCAGAATTACAGCCACTACGGGCAGTCGCACATTGAGCTTTCCCCAAATGTGCCGTTTCTGTGTCAGTAGCTTTAATGCAAATGAGGAGGAGAGAGGCGGGTCAAGAAGGAGGGTGGGGGTGTGGCCCTGAGCAGCTTGAGGCCAAGGTACCATGCGCTCTGCTTACAGTGGATGTATCGCAATGACGAAGCATACAACAATCAATCCCTTTCTCCTCAATGTCATGGTTCATGTACTTCAGGGATTCAAAGCCAAAGTTCCTTTCCCCCAATTCCTTCTCAACCATGGCGGAGATAACCCCAACTACAGTCTGGTTGTGGAATTACTAGGGACGTCAAAGAACCGACGTTTTATGCGCCATAGCATCAAAGCAGAACGGTTATCCAAACTACAAAGCACCACACATGTGGCGCTCGCATGGTCGTAGCTCATTGTCCGATTGGCAGGCCGAATTTTCTGGGCGGGCCAGTCAGAGAAAGGGGAGGTAACTTGGCCCCTTATGACGCCCATATGGGGCCACATTACAAATCAGCGCCCCTTAGCTTCCATTTTTTTTAGAGGCGAGCAGGATACCTAGTGCTCGTTTTACACCGAACGCAAGTTTTAGCCACTGGGAGACGATAGGCAGGCTAGGGGAACTCATATTAATGTTAGAAAACCTCATAAAGGGAGATTTTCATGCCATGGGACCTTTAAGCAATAAAATACACTCTCCTTCTCCAGTATCGTTCGCGACACCCTTCTTCTTCGTCTTTTCTTGAATTTGTCTCTAACTCATGCTCTAATCTTTCATTGATCGATTCTTCGGATGTTGTGAATGCAACAGAATATATATGATGCATCGTTGCAGTAACATTTAAGATGATGGCGATGAGTTCTGCCCGTTCTGCCTCCGTGCTGTCTGCGGTCAAACCAAAACAAACTACAGTGTCAGCGGCCGCACTTATCCCGCCTCTTGCGAACTTCGACCATGCGTCCAATCCCGCCCTTTGCAAGCCCACCCCCCTAGATTCTGCTGATGTCTGAACGACATCGATGTCCCGCAGATAAAGCATCAAGTGTGAAAAACCCTCAGGGTCGAATCTTCTGATATACAAATACGGCAAACTTAAAAATATTATGCTTGCTTCATGAAGTTAGGAGAAAATTGTTATGCTTGCTTCGTTACGTTATAGGTGAACCAATATATTATACGTTGTAACATTATAGGCAATTCTTTTTTTTAATATTTAATTATATTACATTATGCGCTCAGAAATTAAATAGAATATCGACAGTAACATTTAAGATGATGGCGATGAGTTCTACCCGTTCTGCCTCCGTGCTGAACGGGCAGTTTCATATTATTAGCTATGGGTTTAAAAACTACTAGAGGTTGAGCGCAGGCAACGCACACACGGACACTCTAGTCTTACTTCTATATAATAGCAGGCCTGTCGCACCAGTTACTCAAGTTGGTCAGTGTGCACGTGCCAAGCAGCCTGCAGCTCTCACACACACACAGCACACGCAAACGCATACATACACCGCAAGCACGCACATACACACCGCATCCACACACACCGAACAAACACACCACACACATACGCAGCTGTGCACAAACATACACGGAATCACACACACACGCACGCACACACACCACTAGCCAATACAAAGGCAGCGACACACTCGCCCAGGTAAGAGGTTATGTTTTAACCGTAACGGCTCCGCCATCGACACACGCGCAGGTAAGAACAAACACGCACGCACACACACCGCAGCGACACTCGCCCAGGTAACACGTTATGTTTTCAAACATAACGGCTCCGTCATCGACACACGCGCCCAGGTAAGACCACACACGCACACACCGCGACTCGCCCAGGTTAGACGTTATTTTTTTAAACATCTTACTGCTATAGAATAGCAGGCCTGTCGCACAGGTGAAGGTGCGTCCACACCAAACGCGAAGGGGCGACATGACTCCATACAAATTCAACGTAGAGACTCGATCAAAGGCCGGGCCTTTGATCAAGCGTTTGTGTTCTTTTTGTCTCATTGCTTTATTGGGCTAATCTGAGGAGAAATCTATGCCATAAACAGAAATATTATAGGCCTTTATTACACGGGTCTTCTCAATGCCGTGGAACGCTCCGTTCACTTGCATGGGTAGTAGTCCGGTAACTTGTCAACCCCAGCGGCAGACTATTTCACTGCTGATCAACACTACGAATGCTGGTAACGAATAAATTGTGAAAAGACACACCATGTGAAGTTATTTTCCAAATAAGATTTGAAAAACTTTGGAAGTTTATTTAGAACACTATTTACATGGTTTCGGAGTAGTACACTTTGACATTTGAATACAGTTCAGCGAGAAAGGCGACGAAGAATAAGAAGGGGGCGTTCCAGTCTGCGTGAACGGGAACCCCCACCACACGAGAACGCCCATTTGTGTCTGCAGTGGGATGATCATAGATATATATAGAACACTAGATACGTCACGGCAATGTTGAGCTCCGGTCGGCTGACGGCCACCGCGGCTGCCATCTTTAATGGGTCAACCCGCTGTCTAGTGCATTACACCATATGGAAAATTCATACAAAGATGTAGCAAATTTGAGCGGTGATGGCTCAGTGGATGACACTAAAAGGATGAGGTGGTGGAAAAGGTGGATGACACCATCATAGTTGATATTCCATGTTTGATTTTAAGTGGTAGTAAGATTTTTTTTTCCCTCTATGTTATACAAGAAACACACTTTTTAACACATGACATTTATATGTTAAAAAGTGTGTATATATATATATGTATATGTGTGTGTATATACACATATATATATACACATATATATATACACATATATATGTATATATGTAACTATATATATATAGTTATATATAACTATATATAATTATAAAGTGATTCCCTCTGATCTGGTTTGTACTGAACGACGGTGTACACACTTGAAAGCAGCACAATGAACTGGCATTGTTTTTTTTTGAGAAATGAGCTGTGAACATATATATCTATGGCTGTCTGACAGTCTGAGAATACCTACTCAAGACCCACACAAGATGGCGGCTCCGTGTGCCGCGGCTGAGAGGGGCGTGGCGTATCTAGTGTTCTATATATATCTATGGGGATGATATTGAAATATTTGAACTTCACCGCGACATTCGTGTGATGACAGCCAATCAGCATTCAACGGCTACTGAGTGACATAACGTAACAGCCAATCAGCTTTCAACAGCGTGGCCACTGAGGGACGTAACGTAACAGCCAATCAGCGTTCAACAGCGTGGCCACTGAGTGACGTAACGTGACAGCCAATCAGCTTTCAACCGGCCAACCGTTCCCTGCAGTGCCGACCGGGTGAACCGCAGCATGGAGGAGAAGGGATTGTTGCCGTTTGCACTCCCGGAGCTCTATCTATAATAGTATATAATATGATATAAATGTAATGTATAATATTACGGCCAGAAGCTGTGTGAGCCTCCGGACGGCCGTAGCGCGTCGGGATTGGGCTTCGAGGGGTTTGTTTACCGGCGTTGCTAGGGTTACCGGTCCTGTGTGTTCCAACGGTTTATTAGCGGTGGTATCTAATAAATCGCTGTCTAATCAATACTTCATTCACTGCCTCTTCCGTGGTCATTACGATATCATGAATCGACTGCGTCTGGTTCTCCGCCGTCCCTCCCTCTTCCACAACAGGTAAAGACATGCTACGGTGGTTATCTCGGCCGTGGTTCACAATGAATTGGCATGAAGCTCCGTTGGCGGGCAAAAGATGCTTGCTTCATAACGTAGAGAGGAAATTATTATGCTTGCTTCATTACGTTATAGCTGAACCTAAATGTTATACGTTGTAACATTATAGGTAAAATGTAATTATATTATGTGCTCATAAATGTGTTACATTATCGACTGGGGTTTCCACATTATAGCTATGGGTTTAATTACAACTAGAGGCTGAGCGTGCAATGCGCGCGCTCAACCTGTAATAATAGCAATGATAATGATCATTATTGTATTTGTTAGAATTTGTGTTAGGCCAACTAATATGAATAATTGTAACAATAGCAACGATAATGATATTGATAACTGTAGTTATTGCTATTTTAATTAGTATTAATATTATTAATACTAATAATATTAATTATTAGTATTAATAATTATGGACTTTGTGTTTGGTTGGCTGTGGGTCCTGTGATGCTTAGAGACGATGTTGTTCTGTTTTAGAGCTCATATCTTCTGTATTCCTCTGTCCTGTCCTAGACTCACCGTCACCCTGGAAAGAGGGGAGAGAGCACTTACTGGATGAACTCGGTGAGGGTTTTATCCAATTTATTAAATCAATCGCGTCATTAACATTCATTTCAAAAATAATAATAATAATAATAATAATAATAAATTTTATTTATAATGCACTTTATATTCAAGAATCTCAAAGTGCTACAGAGAAAAAAATACCAAAAAAACTATTAAAAGGGGGGAACCTCAAAGAAAGTTAGCTAAATGCTCTTTTAAAGAGATGGGTTTTGAGGTTCCGTTTAAAAAGAGCTGTAGTCTGTGGAGCCCTCAGGTGGTCAGGGAGGGCGTTCCATAGTCTAGGGGCAGCAGCAGAAAAGGCCCGATCACCCATGGTGCACAGCTTCGTATGTCGGGTTTGGAGGGTGTGAGTGGATCCTGAACGGAGTGTACGTGAGTTTGTCGGGGGGGTGAGGAGTTCCTGAAGGTAGAGGGGGGCAAGTCCGTGAAGGCACGGACTTCAAAAACACCCTCTGCTTCTGTGATTCATATTGTGGTCTACTAAGGTCAGGTTTCTATTGTCGTCTATTGAGGTCATGCTTCTATGTGGTCTGTTAAGGTCAGGTCTCAGGGTTGTGTGTCCGTAACGAAGACCGTAAGATAAGCAGTTCTCTGTTTGTTCAGGATGTTCTTTTACATTCAACAGATGAATTGACGCTTCAGGGCTGGATGCTTCACGACAAGAGTCTCTACCGTGTTTCTACCACTAAGAAGGGCTGGAGGGCCAGTAGAGAAGACTGTCAGAAGAGAAAGGCAGACCTGGTGGTCATCAACAGCAGAGAAGAACTGGTGTGTGTGTGTGTGTGTCTGTGTGTGTGTGTGTGTGTGTGTGTGTGTGTCTGCGTGTGTATGTGTGTGTGTGTGGTGTGTGTGTGTGTGTGTGTGTCTGTGTGTGTGTGTGTGTGTGTGTGTGTGTTTGTGTGTGCGTGTGTTCATCTGTGTTGCCTAACAACAGATGCTATTACCTTTGGAAACAGGCGTTTGTCAGCAGATTGATGGATACTTCCTGGATTGGACTGAGTGATCGAGAGAAAGAGGGGACCCACAAGTGGGTGGATGGTACCCCCATGACCTCAAGGTAAGGCTGAAGACTCTGTTCAGCAGCATCTCTTCTCTGAAAGTGACAGACTGACCTCCACTGTCTCCTCCTCGTGGTTCTCAGTTGGAGACACGTTAAACCACGCGATGACGGCGGAGCAAGAGACTGCGTCGTAGCAGGGGAGGACGGCTGGTCTGAAGAACCGTGTAACAGACTGCACCACTGGATCTGTGAGAAGGTCCTAGACCTGGATCATCTGGAGGCTGAGCGGAACAAAGAGGGTCCGTAGACTTTGTTTGTGTTCATGAGTGGAGAACGGTTCCTCCTTTCTGTTCTCTGTGCCGTAGATACAGTAAATACACTCTTTAAGAGTTGAAAGGTTGTTGGATGTGTTTAGGTCTACAAAGGTCAGGTTTATATTGTGGTCTACTGAGGTCAGGTTTCTATTGTGGTCTAGTGAGGTCAGATCACAAGGTTCAACCCTTTCTGGGTTCACCTGCACTAGTTTCTATTGGAGCTGCTGAACGGTTTGGTGTTCTTCTCTTCAAGCTCCGCCCCTGACCCGTTAATCTCTTTGTGGAGTGACTTCCCCTCCCTGGGTAATCTTTGTAGACACTGCTGTGATACTCAATCATGTATGAAAAGGCAGGCCAGAATACTGGGTGTGAATCCCCTGGGTCGCCCTCTAGTGGACAGGTGTCAGGAGAGAGTGAAGGCAGTGTCTGACGCTGCATCTCTAGATCCGTGTTGTAGACGTTCACTCCTCTCCTCCTGGTTTCTTCAGGTTCAGTGATGCTCACGGAGGAGGAGGAGGAGGCCCCCAGCATCACAGAGTTCCACTCCTCTACCCACGTGTTGCCCGTGGGCCAAACGGCCCGCTACACCTGCCACGCCGGCGGCACGCCGGAGCCCACAGTAGAGTGGCTCCACAACGGCAGGCCCCTGGAGAGGGACGGCAGAGACGACCAATCAGAGGCCTGGGTGGAGAGGGGCTTCCTCTTCGTCAGAGGTGGGAGGTACGGCGTGAACACGGTCTGCTGCATGGCGAGCAACAGCGCTGGCACGGCCAATCACAGCGCTGAGCTGCTTGTCTTTGGTAAGTCCTGGATCCAAGGAGAGATGTTTGTTGTTGATGTAGCAATAGTGTAACTATCATCACATGACCCCCCCCCCCCCCACACATGTCATGTTCAGGAGAACAGTACTAGTGATGAATGAGTGTATTCATAACACTGTTGTTGATGTTTTCATAACATTGTTGTTGATGTTTTCATAATATTGTTGTTGATGTGTTCATAACGTCATTGCTGAGGTGTGTGTATCTATGTATGTGTACATATCAGGGTTTTTTCTAGAAAAAATTCACAAGGGGGAAAACATCAATGGTGAGGGAGCAAAGCGACCGAGCGGAGGGGAAGGTGTCCACAGGACAGGGCGTTATCAGCAGGGTTATCAGCAGGGCGGTGCGGAGCTTTTGAAAATTTGAGGTAGAAATGGATCATTCTGAGGCTTGTGAAGGACCAGTATGTTGACTCGTATAGTAAGGCCAAATTACTCAAAATGGCTAAGTTACCATAGATGCAGAACATTACATACAGTAATGTATATAGAAAAAAAAACACGTACTTCGGGAACCTGCTGGAAGAACACTTTATCTTTATTATTTAAATTTCTTCTCAGACACTCTCAGATTCACTGAACTGATAAATTTGGTTCGGGAGAAGAGATAAAAGCCCGCCTACACTGTAAACTGATTGGTTGACTTACCGATCCAGGCCAATCAGGAGGCGCCTGAGGCTCACGTGCACACTGCCTCATGCACAGTTTCTAGATCCCTCTCTGTTGTGCTGCGCGCTCGCTACACAGATGCGAACGGGGTTAGGAGCACGTCTGTCTCCTGTGCGCGGTCTTGCTCGCTCGCTCTCCATTCCGGGAGATTTTAAGTAATTTAAAATTTTCGACAAGGAGGCGCTGGGTTGAAACATTAAAACATTTCCCGGTTTAGATTAACCCCTGACATATGTACATGTATGTATGTGTTCATATCTATGTATATGTACACAGAGTGTAGGAGAACAGTGCTAGTGATGATGATGATGATGAGGATGAAGAGCGGTTCAGCAGCTCATCATGTCTGGTTCTCCCTCAGATGCCTGTGACCTCACACTGGACCCCAACACGGCCAACGGACACCTCTCTCTGTCTGAGGACAACAGGAAGGTGAGGTGGGTTGGAGAGGACCAGTCGTATCCGGATCACCCAGACAGATTTGACTCCTGGCCCCAGGTGTTGGGTAGAGAGGCTCTGACTGGCCGCTGTTACTGGGAGGTAGAGTGGGAAGGAGAGGTTGAGATAGGAGTGACATACAGAGGAATCACAAGGAGAGGAGGGGGTGGTGACAGCCTGCTTGGAGGGAACAACAAGTCCTGGGTTCTTTATTGTTCTGATGATCATTACTCTGCCCGGTACAACGGTACAGGGACAGCCCTCCCTCTCCGCCCCGCTGGCTCCACCAGAGTAGGAGTGTATCTGGACCGGCCTGCTGGCTCTCTGTCCTTCTACAGAGTGTCCCCAGGTGGAGGAGGGTCCTCAGACACACTGACACACCTCCACACCTTCTGGTCCTCCTTCACCCAGGAGGACCTCCTCCCGGGGGTGGGGGTAGTGTGGTGGGGGGGGTGGTCCTCAGCCTCTCTGTGTCGGTTGTAGAAACAAAAGGGACCTCCTGACTGAGCATGGCCCCTGCACACACACCTCCCCCCGGGGGTGGGGGTAGACTGGGAGGGGGGGGGGGTCAGCCTCTCTGTGTCGGGTGTAGAAAAAAAGGACCTCCTCCTCTGGGCTCTGTCATCATCAGTATTTACGTGGCCCCTGCGCGTAAATACACACACACACACACACACACACACACACACACACACACACACACACACACACACACACACACACACACACACACACACACACACACACACACACACAAGAAGGGTGCTGAGGGGGGTCGCTCCCTCTCTGTGTCCCTCTCTCTCTCTCTCTCTCTTTCTCTCCCCCTCTCTCTCTCTCTCTCTCTCTCTCTCTCTCCCCTCTCTCTCTCTCTCTCTCTCTCTCTCTCTCTCTCTCTCTGTCTCTCTCTCTCTCTCTCTCTCTCTCTCTCTCTCTCTCTCTGTCTCTCTCTCTCTCTCTCTCTCTCTCTCTCTCTCTCTCTCTCTCTCTCTCTCTCTCTCTCTCCCTCTCTCTCTCTCTCTCTCTCTCTCTCTCTCTCTCTCTCTCTCCTCTCTCTCTCTCTCATCTCTCCTCTCTCTCTCTCTCTCTCTCTCTCTCTCTCTCTCTCTCTCTCTCTCTCTCTCTCTCTCTCTCTCTCTCTCTCTCTCTTCTTTGAAGTATAGCATGATAAACCATGAAAAGGCTTAAGATCTCTCTTGAATTGTACATAAAATACCTATTGATGGTCAATGTTTGTATAATTTCAGACGGCACCAATTTTGGTCTTAAGGGCTCTGATATCATTTTTATCATAATCCTGATTTACAACCTGATTTAAAGCAGATTTTATATTTTATTCATAATAACCAAGAGGTTTATGGCATAGTGTTGCATGTTGTGGATTACTTAAGACTGAATTTTGATTTTTCGGAACCAAACGGCCGCAGAACATGTTCAGTTATTAAAGATACGTGCTCACCTGTTGATGATTTGTAAAGTCTGCTGCTTCTATT